>NC_086444.1:1034730741-1034953241 GCF_028390025.1 Pseudophryne corroboree | reverse complement strand
CATGGTGTCAGTGGACTTAAAAATGCTTACTTGCATGTTCCATTTTATCCTCCATATCAAGCTTATCTGAGATTCGCAGTACAGAATGGTCATTACCAATTTCAGACGTTGCCGTTCAGACTCTCCACGGCACCGAGGGTGTTCACCAAGGTGATGGCGGAGATGATGGTCCTCCTTCGACAACAAGGAGTCAATATAATTCCTTACCTGGACTATCTCCTGATAAAGCGAGGTCCAGGGAAAGGTTGGTGCAGAACATTGCACTCTCCCTGACAATACTTCAACAACACAGTTAGAACCGACGACAAGATTGTCCTTTCTGGAGATGATACTGGACACAGAAGTACTGAGGGTATTTCTTCCAGTAGAAAAGGCTCTGAGAATCCAGAGAATGGTCAAACGAATTCTGAAACCAACAAGAGTGTCGATTCATCAATACATTCGGTTGTTGGGAAAGATGGTAGCGGCCTACAGTTTGGCCAATTCCATGCCAGAGTATTCCAATGGGACATATTGGAGAAGTGGTCAGGATCCCACCTACACATGCATCAGAGGATAATCCTATCATCCAAAGCCAGAATTTTGCTCCTGTGGTGGCGACACATTTCTCACCTCCTAGAGGGATGCAGGTTCGGGATTAAAGACTGGATCCTGGTGACCACGGATGCAAGTCTCTGAGGCTGGGGAGCAGTCACGCAGGGGGAAAGCTTCCAAGGAAGGTGGTCAAGTCAAGAAACTTGTCTCCACATAAACGTTCTGGAATTGAGAGCCATTTACAATGGCCTTCGACAAGCGGTGCATCTTCTTCAAGATCAACCCGTACAGATCCAGTCGGACAATGTAACAGCAGTCGCGTACATAAACCGTCAGGGCGGAACGAAAAGCAGAGCGGCAATGGCAGAGGTGCCAAAGATCCTCCTCTGGGCAGAAAGACATGCAAGAGCTCTGTCGGCAATTTTCATTCCGGGAGTGGACAACTGGGTAGCAGACTTACTCAACAGACACGAGAATGGGGCCTCCACCAAGAAGTCTTCGCAGAGGTGACAGGTCTTTGGGGAGTTCCTCAAATAGACATGATGGCATCTCGTCTCAACAAGAAGCTTCAGAGATATTGTTCCAGGTCGAGAGACCCTCAAGCAATAGCAGTGGATGCACTAGTGACCCAGTGGGTGTTTAGGTCGGTATATGTCTTCCCTCCACTGCCACTCATTCAGAAAGTTCTCAAGCTCATAAGAAGAACAGGCATTCGAGCGATCCTCTTTGTCCCAGACTGGTCAAGAAGGGCTTGGTACCCTGATCTTCAGGAGTTAATCATAGAAGATCCTCGACCGCTTCCTCTTCGCGAGGACCTGCAGCAGCAGGGGCCGTGCATGTATCAAGACTTACCGCGGCTACATTTGACGGCATGGCTGTTGAGCGCCGGATCCTAGCCCGAAAGGGCATTCCCAAAGAAGTAATTCCCACTTTTATTCAGGCCAGGAAGGGAGTAACGTCTAAACATTACACCGTATTTGGAGAAAATATGTGTCTTGGTGTGAAACCAAGAAGGCTCCAACGGAAGAGTTTCAGTTGGGAAGTTTTCTCTGCTTTCTCCAGGCGGGTGTGGATGTGGACCTACGATTGGGTTCAATCAAGGTCCAGATTTCGGCCTTGTCCATTTTCTTTCAGAAACAATTGGCCTCCCTTCCAGAAGTTCAGACATTCGTGAAAGGGGTTCTGCACATCCAACCTCCATTTGTGCCTCCTGTGGCACCATGGGATCTTAACGTGGTGTTGCAGTTCCTTCAATCGGATTGGTTTGAGCCTCTACAGAAGATAGAGTTGAAGTTTCTCACTTGGAAAGTGGTCATGCTGTTGGCCTTGGCATCCGCAAGGCGGGTGTCTGAGTTGGGGGACTTGTCTCACAAGAGCCCTTACTTGGTTTTTCATGAGGATAGGGCTGAGTTAAGAACTCGTCAGCAATTCTTCCAAAGGTGTTTTTTTCTTTCCATATAAACCAACCTATTGTGGTGCCAGTGGCTACTGACACCTTCGCTACTTCAAAGTCTCCGGATGTGGTCAGGGCTTTGAAATTCTATATCGCAAGAATAGCTCGGATAGGAAAACATAGGCTCTGTTGTCCTGTATGCTCCCAACAAGATTGGGTGTCCTGCTTCTAAGCAGATTATTGCGCGCTTGATCAGAGGTATGATTCAGCACGCTCATTCCACGGCAGGATTGCCGATACCGAATTCGGTGACTGCCCATTCTACTAGGAAGGTGGGCTCATTCTGGGCGGCTGCCCGGGGCGTCTCGGCATTACAACTTTGCCGAGCAGCTACTTGGTCAGGGGCAAACACGTTTGCTAAGTTTTACAAGTTTGACACCTTGGCCGATGAGGACCTACAGTTCGGTCAATCGGTGCTGCAGGGTCATCCGCACTGTCCCGCCCGTACTGGAGCTTTGGTATAACCCCATGGTACTGAAGTGGACCCCAGCATCCTCTAGGACGTATGAGAAAACAGGATTTTAATACCTACTGGTAAATCCTTTTCTCCTAGTCCGTAGAGGATGCTGGGCACCCAGCCCAGTGCGTAATTTACCTGCAGTTGTTACTTTGTTGACAATGTTTTCAGCACGTTTGCTGTAATGTTCATGCCAGTTGGCATGTGTTTTGTTGAATGCCATGTTGTGCGGCATGGTTGAAGTGTGAGCCAGTGGCGTCATGAGGGGGGTGCGGGGGGTGCGGCCCGCACCCACCTGTCACCCTTAAATGGGGTGTCACCAGAACAGGCCTCCCGCTGCCCCGCAAACCTTTCTTTTCCTCTCCTGCGTTTCTGCCCTCCACTGAAAAGGTGTGGAGATGCCGGGGGCGTGTCCTGCGGTGGCCGTCCAGGACCTGCCGTGCATTCGTTGTACTGGCGGCCTGGGCTTCAGGGCCGCCCGCAGCCGCTCTTTGTATTTACGCTGCAGACTGCGGGACTCGGGAGGCACACAAGGAGGAAGAAGGCAGAGAGAATCGTCCCCAGCTACAGCGATGACTCATCCCCCAGCAGCATCAGGAAGTGCTGGTGAGTCATCATGCTGCATGTCAGAGAGGAGCCAGGACTGTGCGGAGGGAAGGAAGGAGGCTCTTCTGCTATCGTAAGTAACTACTGGGGGAGCTGGGAGCACTAGCAGGAAGTTCTGGATAGGGGATCAGGAGCCCAGTAAGGAACATAAGGGAGGGGGGGGGGGGGGGGGGCTGGGGGTTTGTTGGGGGTTCTCTGTAAACATAATAAAGACGAGGGTGTCACTATAGGAAAAATGTAAGCAAGGGCGGAAACTATAGGCAACACACAGATAAGGGGGTAACTTTAGGGAATATGCGGACAGAGGAGGTCACTACAGGGCATACTGTGTACACACTAGGGGTGACACTACAGGGTTGATGCTAGATTCAAGTGGCCTAAGGGACCTTTTACGTCAGGGGTAGGAGGCACGACACAAGGGGGAGGAGCTAGGCCAGCGGGATAGGTCCTCAACTATCCACGCCACCAACTATTACCTTCAGTAATCAGGTGGCGAGCGGAGCGGGCCACCGAGCCCGAAGCGTGGCGAGCGAAGCAAGCCCGTGAGGGTACTTATCTGGTACCCTGTTTGGCCGTAGCCCCTCTCCCTGGTGACGTGTCTCCTCCCCTAGTGACGTCAGAAGGTCCCTTCTCCCACTCCGATTTAGAACCAACCGTCACTACAGGGCATACTGTGTGCAGACAAGGGGGAGTTAGAGGGCATACTGTGTGCAGACAAGGGGGAGTCAGAGGGCATACTGTGTGCAAACAAGGGGGAGTCAGAGGGCATACTGTGTGCAAACAAGGGGGAGTCAGAGGGCATACTGTGTGCAAACAAGGGGGAGTCAGAGGGCATACTGTGTGCAAACAAGGGGGAGTCAGAGGGCATACTGTGTGCAAACAAGGGGGGGTCATTGCAGGGAGTATGCCGAGAATTGGTCACTATGTGGAATATTTACACATGGGAGGTCACTACGGGGAATATGCAGAAAAGGGGTCACTGCGGGGAATATGCAGAAAAGGGATCACTGGGGGAATATGCAGAAAAGGGGTTACTACAGGGATTATGCAGACAAGGGGTCACAACGGGGAATATGCAGACAAGGAGTCGCTACGGGGATTATGCAGACAAAGGGTCACTGCGGGGAATATGCAGACAAAGGGTCACTGCGGGGAATATGCAGACAAGGGGTCACTACAGGGATTATGCAGACAAGGGGTCACTGCGGGGAATATGCAGAAAAGGGGTCACTGCGGGGATTATGCAGAAAAGGGGTCACTACGGGGATTATGCAGACAAGGGGTCACTGCGGGGAATATGCAGGCAAGGGGTCACTACGGGGAGTATACAGAAAAGGGGTCACTGCAGGGATTATGCAGACAAGGGGTCACTGCGGGGAATATGCAGGCAAGGGGTCACTACGGGGAGTATACAGAAAAGGGGTCACTGCAGGGATTATGCAGACAAGGGGTCACTACGGGGAATATGCAGATAAGGGGTCACTGCGGGGAATATGCAGAAAAGGGGTCACTATGGGGATTATGCAGACAAGGGGTCACTGCGGGGAATATGCAGGCAAGGGGTCACTGCGGGGAATATGCAGGCAAGGGGTCACTGCGGGGATTGTGCAGAAAAGGGGTCACTGTGGGGAATATGCAGACAAGGGGTCACTACGGGGAATATGCGGACAAGGGGGTCACTACGGGAATATGCAGATAAGGGGGTCACTACAGGGAATATGGGGACAAGGGGGTCACTACAGGGAATATGCGAACAGAGGTGGTCACTATACAGAAAATGCAGGCATGGGGGTGTTATACAGAAAATACAAGAGGGGACACAACACAGGACACCTTTTTAAGGGGCAAAATGTTTTTTATTTGCCCTTGGCACCATTGACCCTTGTTATCCTTCTGGGTAGCAGAATTTTTATTTTGCATCCTCTCTGAATCTCATCATACCGCACACTTATTTGTATGAACAGCAATTATTAGGGCACCGATATGTGAATGCGGGATTGATACTTGCCGCTTTATATGAATGGCACCTCTTGCGTATTCATGTAGTTAAAATATTCTGATACTTAGGAGTTTATATTTTCTGCAACATATTAACAGACAATACGACGGATATACCTATATGTGAAATCGTTGTATGGGCTGCTATACAATGTTTTCTGACAGCTTTATTGCTCTGGACTTATATCATCAGTGTGTTTATATGTAAAGGTGGAGTGAGACATGACATGACCCGTCAACGGCACGCGGCGCATTCTGCTAACACAATCTCCCTGAAACTATTTTTCAAAAGCAGGCAAGTATGCACCAAAAAGAGCTGCACCCCCATCCCATCCACATCCGCAGCGGCACCCACATTCACTCCCGGCATCAAGGCCCCACACCCTCGCCGATTTCAAAAGACTGGTTCAAAGTAAATCAGACAGTTGCCTGACCTGCCTATGTACAACGCCACGGGGTCTGTACTGCCGCAATCTCTATGGATGCCGGGTGCTATACGTCACTCCCGATGACGTCATCGCATACGTCGGCACCGCAGGCAATTCTGGGAGGAGCTCGACTCGAGTGCTGTGCAGTGTGCAGCGTTACCAGAGAGGGAGGACCTAGCTATACTACAGTGAGTGAAGTGACTGTGCGGACCTCATTGTCTCTACTTCCCTGGCTGGCTGTGAGCTGTTTCAGCTGCCAGAAGGTGTGTTTGTGATCTAATGTTAGTATTTACAGTTTACTGTTACAGTATAATCCAGTGTTATTTTTTTTGACTAAGTTAATAAAATATGTTTGCAGATTTGATATAGTAGCGGTCATAGGCGGACCAGAGACACGCCAAAGGCCACCACTGCCGCCCGCTGTCTTCTTCGCACCCACGCCCACTGCCTCCTGCTCCGCACTGCCGCCCCCCACAGCACAGCCTCCTCCGCACCGTCGCCCACAGCCTCCGCACCGACAGCCACAGCCTCCTGATCCGCCGCCGACCACAGCCAACTCTGCACTACTGCTGACCACAACCTCCTCATCCTCCACGCCTCCAATCACCACATCCTCCACACCACCGCTGCTGATTGGGTAATTTTACACTGCTGCCTTTCTCTCTCCCTTCTGTATGCCCTTGCTGACCCTCTCTCTGTCACTCTCCCTGTCCCTATGTCCCTGCTGTCATTCTCCCTGTCCCTATGTCCCTGCTGTCATTCTCCCTGTCCCTATGTCCCTGCTGTCATTCTCCCTGTCCCTGCTGTCACTCTCCCTGTCCCTATGTCCCTGCTTTCACTCTCCCTGTCACTGTCCCTATGTCCCTGCTTTCACTCTCCCTGTCACTGTCTCTCTCCCTGTCCCAATGTCTCTGATGTCACTCTCCCTGTCCCTATTTCTCTGATGTCACTCTCCCTGTCCCTATGTCCCTGCTGTCATTCTCCCTGTCCCTATGTCCCTGCTGTCATTCTCCCTGTCCCTATGTCCCTGCTGTCATTCTCCCTGTCCCTGCTGTCACTCTCCCTGTCCCTATGTCCCTGCTTTCACTCTCCCTGTCACTGTCCCTATGTCCCTGCTTTCACTCTCCCTGTCACTGTCTCTCTCCCTGTCCCAATGTCTCTGATGTCACTCTCCCTGTCCCTATTTCTCTGATGTCACTCTCCCTGTCCCTATGTCCCTGCTGTCATTCTCCCTGTCCCTATGTCCCTGCTGTCACTCTCCCTGTCAATGAATTGCGGCTCATACTGTGTGGCATAATGTGAATTTGGTTAATTCCGTGTGAATTTTGGTTCATACTGTGTGTAAAAATTTGAATTTAATCTCATACTGTATGGCAGGGATGGGGAACCTTTGGCCCTCCAGCTGTTGTTGAACTACACATCCCAGCATACCCTGCAACAGTTTTAGCATGGCCAAATTCCAAATGCTAAAGGCATGCTGGTATGTGTAGTTCAGCAACAGCTGGAGGGCTAAAGGTTCCCCATCCCTGCTGTATGGCATAATGTGAATTGTGTCTCATTCCATGTGAATTTTGGCTCATGCCATGTGACATAATGTGTAAGGAGCACCAGTACTAGATAGAATAGGGGTCCTACTATTGTGGTGCATAATGTGTATAAGGGGTATATGGTGTGGTACACTATACTTAAGCACGTCCCTCAGGCAGGCGAAGCAAAATCCTGGAAAACAGCCCAGTTATCTTATTGTCCGAAAACAGGGCTGTTGAAAACACACAGGTTTCACTGAACCTGTGTGTTTTTGGGAGAAAATTTACTTTTTGTACTTCAGGTCACCTAATTGGATAGCCCCCCAAAAAATATATCAAAGAAGCATCAGAGTTTCTTGCTCCCGATGTTTCTCCGTGTGTATTTGTATACTGACTTAGTTGCCTTATTAAGCTTCAGTTGCAGTTTTGCCAAAATAACAAAACTACAACTGCTATCTCTTGCATTCTTGAGGACGCCCAGCACAGGGCAAAGCCTCCCAGCATGCTATTGGCGGCCAGTGATATACTTGTCAAGAATACAATTGTGTTTGCATCACTGATTTAGGGTAACACGCCGCCATGTTTCCAATCGCAGCATCTGCGTGTGACATCACACGGCCGCCCCAAACCCATCTCCATTTATGATGCCATTCCCCCGCAATGCGGATTCGATAACCCCACAACGCCTTATCGCCACCCCCTGAACTCCCCTACCTGTCAAATCAGGCAGAGTCGTTTACATATGTTGGATGCGATTGCATCTTACTTTGTGAGCACGCGCGGTATGGTCCATGGGGGGGTGACACCATCAGTTACCACACCGGGTGACACCAACCCTAGTGACGCCTCTGGTGTGAGCTGGTATGAATCTCACCATTAACTTAAAAGTAAATCCTTTTCTCGAAATGTCCGTCTCCCTGGGCACAGTTCCTATACTGAGGTCTGGAGGAGGGGCATAGAGGGAGGAGCCAGTTCACACTCTGAAAAAGTCTTAAAGTGCCCATGGCTCCTGCGGAACCGTCTATACCCCATGGTACTGAAGTGGACCCCAGCATCCTCTATGGATTAGGAGAAAAGGATTTACCGGTAGGTATTAGAATCCTGTTTATGTACAATCTAAATGATACAGTGTATCTATATAAATAGGAATATAATAGTCGCCACTTGGATAAATTACAGGCATTTGGTGCCTTAAAACTAGATTGTGTGAAATAGGCAAGAACCATGGAAGTGTAAGTGTTGCACACAACCTAATCAATATTGAGCTTCAACAGGTTAAACAAGCAAATACACTACTAAAAGGTGTCTGTTAGTGATTAAAAAATATACATATATCGGCACAGCCAGGGCAGGCGGAAGCTGCTGGCTGGAGTACACTGGTGTTATTGTATGCGAGCGAGGATAATAATATTACTGTACTGTTGGGGGCGTGGCCTGGCCAGGGAAAGGAGAGGACGTACTGGTGCAGAGCTCCTGCACCGTTCCCATTATAAATGGGTTTTTCCCCCCTTTTATTTATATTTCTGTGCCACCATCCACCTGCGTTACCCCTCTGCTGACCGCTGTGGTTGGAGTCACGGAACCAGGAGACAGGGTACCTTGTCTCTGCGGGTTGTGGCCTGCCGGACGCGGGGAGCCGGGACCTGTGGTGCAGCCTGGCTCCAGATCAGCGTGGCCGTGATCAAGATCTCGGGGGTCCGGACCGCAGGACGTTGCAAAGGCAGAGTTGACGATTCCCCTCTCCGGCGGTGAGCGATCCCCTTCCCTGGCTGACCGGCGCACTCCTGTCGGGAGTGTGAGGGATAGAAGAAGCGCCTTGCCTGTGACGCGGTCCTCCTTTGTTCCAGCCGCTGGGCAGTGCCTCCCGTCCCCGGCTCGCGGGTTGCTGCGGCCTGGCTCACTGTAGGGTGTTCCGCTGCGGAGCCCGGGTCACTGGCTGGTCCGTGACCGGCGTTCCACATCTCTCCTGCCCGCATACTGTTTCCTGCGGCCATCGTGTGCTCCGTGAAGTTGCCGCAATCTGCAGTTACCTGCTGCACCTGGGAGACAGAGATCAGCTGGGAGGTGGGGAGTACTGGAGGGCAGACATCGCGCTCCTGGTGCTTTCCCCCTTCCTCCCTGTACTGCATATTGATTGCTGGGCCCTCTCCTATAAAGTGGGCTGAATACTGCTGGACCCTCCGGATTTGATACTGTTCAGGACCCCTCTGCTGCCTGCTGAAGTGCAGCTCTGCCAGCACTGACTACCCTTCCCCTTCATGGCATCACTGCTCTACAGTGGCACCCGTGGACCAACTGTTGCCTCTGCTGTGTCGTCTCCCATATCTCATGCTGACACTATAGAACTCTGCTGGATTAATTTCAGTGATCTCATGTTGGCCCTTCTCCCTGGAGACCTATAGGGCTGTAACAACTCCTCTCCCCATGTGAATGCCTTTATGATGCCGGGGATCTGGGGACCCGTCCTGTGTTTCATTTACAGTCAATCTGATTTACAGCAGCCTGTTTAATTGGTGTATTTCTCTACATTTTACGTTCTCTGTTACTCAACCCCTTCAAGTGTTATAGGCCCGCTCTATTGGTCTCTCCATATATTTCTTCATCCTCACTATGTCTAAAGTCAAACGGGCGACCCAAGCCCCTTCGGCTCCCTTCTTCGCACCCTAAAAACAAACCGACTCCACTGTCTCCCGACCCTAGCTCCTTATCCGGCTCACCTCCGCCTGCGGAAGTTGAAATTGGCCCACAGATACAGGCGGTCATGACTAATCTTCTAGAGGGAGTCAAAACAGCCTTTGCGCAAGAACTTTCTAAGGCTGTCAACGACTTTAAATCGGAACTATCTTCCCTTGGCGCCAGGACGGATACCCTGGAATCCAAGACAGACAGTCTCTGACGTTCCCAGATTATCATTGACAAAGAACTCTCGCGACTGCACAGTGAGGTCGAATCCCTTAAAGAGAAACAAGAGGACGCAGAGAATTGCTCTCGCAGGAATAATCTGAGGATACGCAATGTGGCCGAAACCATTTCTACTTCTGAAATACAGTCCTTTCTTGGTGGTCTTTTCCGACACATTCTCCCTGACCTGTCTCCTACTGATTATTTGATGGACAGAGCCCACCAGGGCCCTTAGAGCGAAACCCTCGTCTGCTCAGCCTCCTCGTGACATCATTGTCCGGCTGCACTATTATCGTACTAAGGAACGATTACTCCAATTTTTTGATTGTTCTTCTATGTTTTTCTGGTCCCGTCCAGGCCTTCCTGAACTTTAAATCCTTTTTCAATGTCTCAACTTTGTTTTTGTTATATATAACTGTGTTGACATGTTTGCTCACCAAATATGCTGTTTTTTCTCTTTCTCTTCTGCTGCTGTTCTTCCTAGACCCCAGGTCCCTGTGTGGGGTGTCTCATCCCCCACCTTTCTATGTCCCTCCCCCCATGCACCCTGTGAGTACTGTACATTCTTTTCTATATTGTTCTTATTGCATTGAACCCACAACGGGTTCCCAGGTTTAAGGGTTTACGCCCAATTGGGCTTCTTCCCCTTTCCTCTGTTTTTTCCTTTTTTGTGGCTACTTTCCATCTTTCTCTCCTTTTGCTTCTTTTTGTCCTATGTCTGGTAGATTTACTCAGTGTTTTTGCCCTTTCACTTTCTCATCTGCCTTTTCTTTTGTAGCGACTATATCCTTGCCACCATGACCCTTAAGTTACTGTCCATCAATGAAAATGGTCTTAACTCCCCGCACAAACGCATAGTTACCCTGGAGGCCTGCCAGAGGGAGAAGGCGGATATAGTATTTTTACAGGAGACTCACCTCACGGGAACCTACACTCAATTGCAGGGGAAGCAATTCTCTCAAACTTTTTTTGCTTCCGCGGACTGCAAGAAACGAGGCGTTGCAATATTAATTCATACTAGGACTCTTTTCTTGCACTCTGCTACCTATTCTGACCCAGAGGGTCGCTTTCTTATTGTGTCCGGCTCGCTTCGATCGCAAACTGTCACTCTTGTTTCAGTATACGCACCAAATCAGGCTCAGGGCCCTTTTTTCTCTAGGCTCTTCAAGTGCATTGAGCGACATGCTCAGGGGCATCTCATTATAGCGGGGGACTTTAATGTTGTCCTTAACCCGAGCCTTGATAGGTCCTCGCCCTCCTCGCTTAAACGGTTGCCTCCTCTCTCCAAAGACGCAGTAACTTTATCCTCCTTACTTAAGTAATATAATCTTTATGATTCCTGGCGTCTTAAAAATTAAACAGCCCGTGACTATACTCATTACTCCCCACCGCATAATACACTGCTCAAAAAAATAAAGGGAACACTTAAACAACACAATGTAACTCCAAGTCAATCACACTTCTGTGAAATCAAACTGTCCACTTAGGAAGCAACACTGATTGACTATCAATTTCACATGCTGTTGTGCAAATGGAATAGACAACAGGTGGGAATTATAGGCAATTAGCAAGACACTCCCAATAAAGGAGTTGTTTTACAGGTGGTGACCACAGACCACTTGTCAGCTCCTATGCTTTCTGGTTGATGTTTTGGTCACTTTTGAAAGCTGGCGGTGCTTTCACTCTAGTGGTAGCATGAGATGGAGTCTACAACCCACACAAGTGGCTCAGGTAGTGCAGCTCATCCAGGATGGCACATCAATGCGAGCTGTGGCACGAAGGTTTGCTGTGTCTGTCAGCGTAGTGTCCAGAGCATGGAGGCACTACCAGGAGTCAGGCCAGTACATCAGGAAACGTGGAGGGGGCCGTAGGAGGGCAACAACCCAGCAGCAGGACCGCTACCTCAGCCTTTATGCAAGGAGGAACAGGAGGAGCACTGCCTGAGCCCTGCAAAATGACCTCCAGCAAGCCACAAATGTGCATGTGTCTACTCAAACGATCAGAAACAGACTCCATGAGGGTGGTTTGAGGGTCCGACGTCCACAGGTGGGGGTTGTGCTTACAGCCCAACACCGTGCAGGACATTTGGCATTTGCCAGAGAACACCAAGAGTGGCAAATTCGCCACTGGCGCCCTGTGCTCTTCACAGATGAAAGCAGGTTCTCACTGAGCACGTGTGACAGACGTGACAGAGTCTGGAGACGCCAAGGAGAACGTTCTGCTGCCTGCAACATCCTCCAGCATGACCGGTTTGGCAGTGGGTCAGTAATGGTGTGGGGTGGCATTTCTTTGGGGGGCCGCACAGCCCTCCATGTGCTCGCCAGAGGTAGACTGTCTGCCATTAGGTACCGAGATGAGATCCTCAGACCCCTTGTGAGACCATATGCTGGTGCGGTTGGCCCTGGGTTCCTCCTAATGCAAGACAATGCTAGACCTCATGTGGCTGGAGTGTGTCAGCAGTTCCTGCAAGACGAAGGCATTGATGCTATGGACTGGCCCGCCCGTTCCCCAGACCTGAATCCAATTGAGCACATCTGGGACATCATGTCTCGCTCCATCCACCAACGCCACGTTGCACCAGACTGTCCAGGAGTTGGCAGATGCTTTAGTTCAGGTCTTGGAGGAGATCCCTCAGGAGACCATCCGCCACCTCATCAGGAGCATGCCCAGGCATTGTAGGGAGGTCATACAGGCACGTGGAGGCCACACACTACTGAGCCTCATTCTGACTTGTTTTAAGGACATTACATCAAAGTTGGATCAGCCTGTAGTGTGTTTTTCCACTTTAATTTTGAGTGTGACTCGAAATCCAGACCTCCATGGGTTAATAAATTTGATTTCCATTGATAATTTTTGTGTGATTTTGTTGTCTGCACATTCAACTATGTAAAGAACAAAGTATTTAATAAGAATATTTCATTCATTCAGATCTAGTATGTGTTATTTTAGTGTTCCCTTTATTTTTTTCAGCAGTGTATATATTCCCGTATTGACATGATTTTTGTCTCCCACTCACTAATCACCCTGACTACTCAAGCCGGTATTACCCCCCTTTCCTGGACAGATCACGCGGGAGTCTTTATCCTCCTCGACCTCCTCAGACAGTATCCCCGACCCTGTAGGTGGCGCCTTGACAACTCACTTTTGTTGTATCCGACTACCTTCTCTACGATTAAACAGGCTATCTCTGATTATATTCTGATGAAATCTACCCCAGATGTATCTCCTGGTGTCATTTGGGAGGCCCATAAGGCTACCATTCGCGGCCTGCTTATTAGCTCCGCTTCTGCTATGCGTAGACGTGCTATCGAAGAAGTAACCTCTTTAGAGCTTCGGCTTGCTGCTCTTCTTGATAGTCATAAACGCAATCCCACTCCAACCCTGTTGACCGAGATTAAGTCCGTCAAAGTCCAACTTAACACCCTTCTCTCTAAAAGAGCTGCTGTCACTCTTCAAAAACTCCAACAGCGTTTCTACGATAAGGCCGATAAGAGTGATTCTATGCTGGCCAGAAAGCTCAGGAAAAAACGCTCACTTAACTTAATTGAGAAGATTCGGTCTCCCTGTACCAACTCCACCACTTCCGACCCGGTCAAAATTGTTCATGAATTTAGAGAGTTCTATTCCTCTTTGTACAATCTCCCGGGTTGCCAGTGCTGAACATCCCTCTAGTTTGACAGCTTGGACTCCTACTTGGCGTCCTCTTCCCTTCCTAATCTTTCCCCAGATCAACTTTCCTCCCTTAATAGTAGTATTTCACAAGACGAAAGTCGGGCTGCCATTAAATCCCTTAACAACTCTTCTGCCCCTGGCACAGACGGTTTCTCGTCTGAATATTTTAGAAAATACACTGACGTCCTTACTCCCTACCTGGCGGAATTTTTTAATAAGGTATTGGACGGGGCATCCTTTGACTGCGCTACGACCATGTCTAATATTACTGTAATTACGAAACCCGGGAAGGACCTTTCACTTTGTTCTAACTATAGATCAATTTCCCTTCTCAACATTGATCTAAAATTATATGCTAAAATTTTAGCAAAATAGACTGAATCCCCTTCTACCCATTTTGATTCACCCTGACCAGGTGGGATTTATCCCGTGCAGACAGGCCCTGGATAACACCAGGAGAACCATCGACCTGATACACTCCATTCATAGCGGGAAAATCCCCTCCTTGATTATGTCCTTAAGACGCCGAAAAGGCTTTCGACCCCATATTTTGGCCATTCATGTTTGGTGTTCTCGGGTCGATGGGCTTCTCTGGCAAGTTTCTGCAGGGTATAGAGGCCCTTTACCGCTCACCTTCGGCTACAGTTTCTGCAAACGGTCTGACCTCGTCACCTTTTGATATTTCTAATGGCACGCGTCAGGGATGCCCCCTTTCTCCACTGATTTTTGCTCTGGTTATTGAGCCTATGGACGCCAGGCTTCGTGCCAATTCCGAAATATCTGGGGTTCATGTCGGTGCCACAAAACATAAGTTGGCACTGTACGCTGATGATGTCTTACTGACACTCACCGATCCCCTCTCCTCTCTCCCACCCGTTGTAGCTGAATTAGATTTATATAGCCACTACTCTGGGTACAAGATTAATTTAGATAACACGGAAGTCCTCGATTTTTACTTGTCGCAAACGGACAAGTCGTCCCTAACGAACCTTTTCCCATTTAATTGGCGTCTCCAGAAGATACAATATTTGGGTGTTTTTATAACCAAGAGATACCATCAGCTTTTCCAAGCCAACTTCCCTCGCCTTCTTTCACAAATTAAAATAGATCTGGAATCCTGGTCCCACCAACCTATTTCTTGGATAGGCCGTATTAACACTGTAAAAATGACCATTCTTTCTAAACTCCTTTACCTTTTCAAAATCCTCCCTATCTGTATCCCACCATATGTTTTTAAATTTCTTCAGTATCATACTTCTAAGTTTATATGGGCAGGAAAAAGGCCTCGGTGCGCCTATGCACTCTCCAAAGGCCAACTCGGGGAGGGGGTCTAGGTATTCCCAATTTTAAACTCTATTCTCTCTCTGAGCAGCTCGCTCAGTGTATTTTATGGAACCATTTTATTTCTTCCAGAGTGTGGGTTCGCCTTGAGGCGGAGTCTCTGGGACTGCTTTCCCCAGCTTCCCTACTCTGGATCCCTCGGGCCCGTCGCCCGAGGAAGGTCCGTGATCATCTCATTGTTTCCTACTCCTTATCGATTTGGGACTTGTCCTTTCGCAAGTTTGGTCTGTCTCCTCCGCCTGTCCCTGTAATCCCCTTGTTTAATTATAAGGATTTCCCACCCAGTTTGAATCCTAAGACATTCTCCCCATGGTTAGACGGGGGCATCAGATTCCTTATATATATATATATATATATATATATATATATATATCGCATGACCATACATTTCCTCCTTTTTCCAGCATCCAAACTAAATTTGGTATCCCTTCCAATAATTTTTTTCAATACCTATAGTTGCAAAATTTTCATGGTACCATTAAGCACCGTCTAGTTTCCCGCCCCCTGACTTCTTTTGAGTCGCTCTCCCTCCGCCAGTCCTCCACATCTGGTCTCATTTCCTCCCTATATTCGGACCTGTCATCTTCCTCTATGCACACGCGGGACTCTTTTGAGTTTGCTTTGGAACGGGATTTGGGTGAGTCCTTAGCTCATGAAGATTGGGATGTTATTAGAGAGGGAGCAAGGTCAAGCTCAATATGTGTCAGAATAAAAGAAAACGTCTATAAGATTCTTTATAGATGGTACTTGGTCCCCTCCAGAATAGCTAAAATATTCCCTGATGCCTCTAATCAGTGCTGGCGAGGCTGCAGGTTGGAACGTTCATTTTTCCTCTTACCATTGCCATTCCCAGATGCTCCTTACCACCAGAATAAACTTATTAGTTATGTCCTTTCGGCAGCCACTTGTCAACTCGCTGCTGACTGGAAACAACCCCTCCCACCCACTATCACCTCAGTTATCACTAGGGTTTGGTCAGTTCACCACATGGAATTTATGACCAGTGTTATTAAACACTCTCTAAATCCTTTGATAAAACATGGGTCCCCTGGATGTCCTTCTTTAAGGCTAACTCTCCCTAAACGTAAATCCCATTTCTCTTCTTTTTTGTCTTCTCTTTCTTACTTGTTTTCTGTCTCTCTCTTTTTCCTCTCTCTTTTGACGGTTCTAGCCACGCCGTCTCCTTTTCTTTTCCTCCATTTTCTTCCCTCTTCTCTTGTAATCTATAGTTTTATGATGTTTATGTCCTCTTGCTTCAGGACTTTTTTTTTTTTTTTTGCTTATGTAAATGAAAAATTGGATCTAGCAGTGCACATGTGACATGTTATTGGCCGATCTAGCCTGTGTGTCTCTCATTCATATGACTCTGCCGGTTTCAGACTTAATACCTTAATATGTCTTGTATGCTTTGTGTGTTTCTGTTGGGATGTGTTCTGCTTTATCTTTCAATAAATATATTCTTTAAAAAATAAAAAAAATAAAAAATATATATATATACACATACTGTATATATATATATATATATATATATATATACATATATCTATGTGTAACTTGAGCCTCTATTTGTTTCATGCATGCTCATTATATTATTAATATATGTGTGACATGCCTGTCAGCTCTCATTGCTCTTCTCACATGAGCCGGGCTAGTGTCATTTCACCACCGCAGCCTGGGGAAACGCAGAGGAAGAGCTGCCGATGGCAGCATCACAGCAGCTTTGGCAGTCTCGCAAGATGTGATGTCATCATCTCGCGAGACAGTCACTGTAGTTCACTGAGCTCCTCGGCTCCTAGGGTCCCCTTATTCCTGGAGATTCCAGGAGTCCGGGTGAAAGGAAAAGCATCCTGGAGGGTTGCCACCAAATCCTGGAGAATCCAGGAAATCCGGGAGAGGTGGCAACCCTATGTACCACATAATAGTTCAGTGTTTACAGGCAGTGATAGTGGGAGTCTCAGTCCTTGCAAATTCAGCACATGACTTTCCAACAAGGAAGGTGTAGTGACAACAGATGCTAAAGTGATTGCGGCAAATGAAGCAGATGCATCTGGATCCAGCTCTGAAATAAATCTCCTCTGTTTTTTCTTGCAAATTACCATTATTGTGGATAACTAACTGAAGCCTGCATTTGTTTGCTCACCGATAGGTCATTTACAGAGCCTAAATCAGTGGAAAACAAGTACTGTATTTTCAATATGCACACTGCTTATCTCATGGTATCTCAGTAGACAATCAGCATGCACTGGTGTAGTAATCTGCCACAAAAGCTGTATTTTTATGGTGGTGTCCATAGACAAATTAACCTGTCATGATACAACAGCATGAATTTGCATTTCTGTGCTATATTGCTACTGTACTCCTTGTAAACGTCTTCCCTTAGTTGTTTCAGCTTCTTATGCACTCAAGCAGTGGGAAATGAGATGCATACCTCCTTTCCTGACCTCTACCAACGCCTATGCTTCATATTACAATGTGACACTAGGTCTTCCAGGAACTCGTACTAAAGTAAAATAGTGATCCTATAGCACCACAGTTTATATATCTGTATCTGTTAATCCTTGATAAGTTTTTTTTATATATATCTTTTAGTTTGCTGGCAATTCCTGGTGAGTAGAGGAGTTGGGTGAAAGATATATCTTTCAGAGATGTTGTCAAAGTCTTTTGAAATAAAAACCTCCTAGTGTGTATTGGCCTTTACTCCACTGGCAGAGGCTGTGAGAAGAGGTTAGAAAAAAGTAGTTTAGAGGCATGAGGAGATTGTGGACTGTCAATTGGGATACTAAAATCGCCCATGATGATGGTGGAGTTGTCAGGGGATAGGAAGCGAGGGAGCCAGGCAAAATATTTTCGAGAAATAGTTTGGATTGCCAAGGTGGACAATAGATAGCGGCAACACGCAAAGAGAAAGGAGTGAAAATATTATAAAAATGTGAGTGATGGAATCTGTGGTAGAACTGAGAATGTGAAAAATTGGGAAAGTCATTTTCCCACCCCACCTCCTTTGCTGTTACCAGGCCTAGAGATGTGCATGAAGTGGAGACCACCATGGGGGGTGCGTGGCTTGGCGGGCAGAGCGAAAGGACACGCTGTGCTGTAGCTCCTGCAGCCTTGTCTTTAAACGCTCGGTTATCTAGAACAAGTGCCACCTCTTACGCCCCCATGCCCTTCACCCTGCTACCTGCACCCATGGGCACACATCGTTGGCCACCCGGTGTCCCTGCTAAGGAAGATCCGCTGGGAGGTCTACGAAGCTGTAAAGCCACGGCCTTGATTTGCTTGGCCGGCCCGTTTGCCGCTGGGATCTTGGCTGGTACTTGCGAACGGAGCTTGCATAACCCTGCTCCCACAGCCGCCTCCTGGGGTGCCTCCTGTACTGCCTACAGACCAGTGGGGAGCGGTGTCTGGACTCGGTGGCGATCGGCATAGCGGCTGAGACTGCTGCGCCCGCTATCTTGCTCCCGACTCCGGATCCCGTCTCCGGCCCCACCGCAGACTCTGACCTCCTCGGCTCAGCTCTCCTGGACCCTGCTGTGGACTCCACATCCACTGCTTAGTGACTGCAGGGATGCACGGAGGTGAGAGTGATGAGTCACACACCCCGGTGTAGTGTAATGGCTCTCCCTCCTGTGGCTGACTTGTATGCAGTGCATCCTATAGCAGTTGCTCTGGATGTTAAAGACTGATAGGGGGTTGCTTATTTCCCCTGTGCTCCTATTTTCCTATGTCCTTAATTAGCCTGTAGTTCCCTGGAGTTGGGGATCTTTTATACTTCCCTGCCAGGGACACCTTTATATATCTTACTGTGCTGCACCGTATGACAGTTATATATAACTCCAATACTCTTAAGTGAGTTGTCTCCTGCTCTATCAAATATCCAAGAGAGGAACTGTGTTGCCTGACAGTAATAGTGTGTGCCTACTCTCGGTACTCCCTCTCTGCCGCACTGTTTTTTACCTAAAATGCTGCACTGATCGCCCTATTTGCCAACCTAAAGGTTACATTTTTACTAGTGGGTATTCTGGTAAATACTCTTCTTCCGCCTATAACTACAGAAAATATCTTGTGATATTATGAGCGTATTGCACCAAAAGCTAAGAAAAAGGGGCCTCAGGAAATCTCTCACCACTTCCTTCGCCAAGAAAAGCAGCTCTCACCTCCGTCTCCTAATAGCCCTTCTCGGCCACCTGAGATGGATCAATCATCATCACCCGCTACTAGGGGAGATATTCAGAAACTTCAAACTCTTATTAAGGATCTTAAAGACTCTTTTACCACTGCCCTACAAAAAGCTGTTGGGAAATCAAAGCAGACATGACGGAGCTTTCATCCTGCACCACTTCTCTTGAAACTCGAGTAGAAAAGGTAAGGAAGTCCAGGAACATATCGGTAATGACATGAACTATTTCTATACCGAATTGGACCTCCAAAGGGATAAAAATGAGGACTTGGAAAATCGTGACAATCTTCGTGTTTGCAATGTTCCATAAACGGTAACCCCCAGCGACCTGGGACCCTATCTCCTTCGATTGTTTGTTCACCTTCTCCCATCAGTGGATGCATCGACTTTTCAAATCAAGAGGGCGCATAGGGCCGTACGGCCCAGACCGAAGGACACTGACCCTCCCAGAGACGTAATTCTCAAATTGCTTTCCTTCAAGGTCAAGTACCTGATAACTGCGGACAGTAGATCCTCTACATGCATTTTGTTTGAAGGAGCAAAGCTCTAAATATTTCAGGACCTAGCCCCTTTAACTATAGCGAAGTGCACTCTGGTGAGATAAAACGGATATAAATATAAATGGGGATTTCCGTTCCGCCATCAAGTGGAGGTTAAGGGTAAACCCTATCTTGTGAGGACCCCGAAGAAGGGAAGGATCTTCTCCGCAAACTGAATCTCAACTTTTCCTCTGGTTTATCCCGCCAAGCAACTCGTGATCAGGACCTTCTGTCCTAAAGCATTCTCTATACGGTCGTATTTGATTGTTTTTTGTTATTTTCTGTCGTAGACTGTATTTAATGTTGTGAAGTACAGATCAAGTCTCTGATATGTGTTTACTAAGTATCTTTCCACACTGTGTTTTGAATTGTTTTCGTACTTTACTTCAAACCAACGTTCTTGTATGTTGATGTTTAATTTGTTGCTAATAATACCCACAAATTCTTCAGATGGAATGTAGCATACTTGCCCTGGGTGGGAAATGTTGGCCCACCGCCAATCCTCACCACCCCCAATTTTAGGGATTACTGCCTTTGTTGTATACTCGATTTTGTGACTCGGGATAATCCCCCGTTAATGAATCCCGCCCCCGAGCTCTCCCTTTTTTGTTAGCCCTTGTTTGCAGTAGTTGTCAGCCATACTTTTTGGCTGTACTCACTATTTCCCTCCCTCCCCCACTCTACCGTCGTTTTTTAACTGTGCGTTTTTTTTTCTCTCTCTCTTTATTTCTTTCTTCTCTCTCTTCCTTAACCATGCCTTTTACATGCCCTACCATTAACAATAACTAGGGTATTCAATAATCTGCAAATTTGCGGCAATTTTTCGCGGCAATCGGGCAAAAATTGCTGCAAAAACGGCTTTTCGCGGGTATGCGCGAGCCCGTTTTTCGACCTATTTAATTCCAAACAGGTTTCACGTGAAAACTGTTGCAGAGAAAAGTGTAGGTGAAAATGGGGAAATCAGCCTGTACCCCAAAAAATGCTAAACATAGGAAAACAGAAGAGAAGTGTATTAGAGATCACATTAGAGAGTTTTTGGGGACTTAAATTGTGTGAAATGGCTGTTATATGCATTTTTTTTTTAAATGCAAAAAAATTATAGAAAGCAAGTTTTTTTGTGCAAAATAAATGCTCTCATTAAATTTGGGGTACATGAAAATAGGTATGAGTATATATTTGGGTCATTTTAGGGTACTTAAAAAAAAAGTGGAAACAGACCGATTACTCCCACCTGCAAGCCTAAAAACACCTATCCCACTCATAAGGCACCCCAATATACCCGTCCCATACCTTGAACCCCAATTTCCATCACTATGTACTTTTTCACCCCAAAAATGACATGTCATTATTGGCCAATCAAAAATAATTAAAAACGTCAACGTGCCTAATTAGTCATTAAGGGGGGGTGTCCCAGGAGTTCTGTACCATATCCAAAATTTTTACCTTAAAATAGTGACTTTTCCCAACTTTTCACCTGCTCAGAAATTTTCCCGGAAAATTGAATAGGCTGTAATTACGTTTCGCGGGAAAAGTCAATTTTTTTTGCGCGAAAACCGGACTTTTCACACGAACAGTCTGTTATCGCTGCTAATTAAATATCCACCTAAGGGCCTTAACACTCCACAGAAGCGCTCCCACTTGTTTCATTCCTTAAAACGCCTTTGGGGCGATTGTATTTTTCTTCAGGAAACTCACCTTAAATCGGGGAGCCATCCATCGCAGCTTCCAAGCACTACCCGCATGTATACTACTCTAACAATGTCCCTAAACGGAATGGAGTGGCCATATTGCTCCATTCCAGATTCCCGTTTGTATTTTCCGACTCCAAAAGCGACCCTGAGGGTCGATTTTTTATCCTTAATGGGAAGCTGGGACATCAGGAGGTGACCCTAGCTAATATCTATGCCCCTAATTCTGGCCACTCCCATTTTTTTTACGAAGTTTTTTCACATCCTCTCTGAATTTAGGAGCGGTAAAACAGTTATAGGTGGAGATTTTAACACAGTCCAACTCCCATCGTTAGATAAATCAGGTACTCATAATGAGAAGTCCCAAATCCCAGGCTCTGCGGCTTTACGTAAGCACATGGCCGAGGCTGGTTGATTTGATATCTGGAGATCCCTTAATACCTTAGTAAGGGACTATACTTTCTATTTGAACCCCCATGACTCCAACTCACGTATCGACCTCTTTTTTGGTTGTGCTTCCTTTTTTCACTCTTCCATTTACCCTAATACATGGCCTGACCACTCAATACTAGAAGCGCCTTTTGGGCTCTTAGAGTCCACCTCGGGTAGGCCCTCATGGAGACTGAATGAAACTCTCCTAAATCTTCCTCAGCTCCAGGATATGGTAAAAGACCATCTGAAGGAATATTTCCTCCTTAACTCCTCTGAGGATACACCTATCACCACGGTTTGGGAGGCACATAAGTCAGTGATTAGAGGCCATATGATTCAATTTGCTTCCCATCGTAAAAAATCTCAGGAAGCGTTGATAACATCTCTTAACTCTACTATTGCATCTCTAGACCGAGAACATAAGAGAATGATGTCCAAACAAAATTCTGTCTCAACTCTCAAAAAACGGGCAGAGCTACAAGTGCTTCTAGCCGAACGAGTTGAGAGAAGCCTCAGATGGGCCAATCAAATGTTTTATGATAAAAGTAACAAAGCACACACTTTACTCGCTTGTAGACTTAGATCTAAACGGGCATCACAGGTTATCTCTGCAATCAGAGGGTGATATGCTTTATAATCCTAAAGATATTAATGGTGCATTTGCTCACTACTATGAAGCTTTGTACAATTTGACTGCCCCATCTGACCCTGATTCCCATGCTCAAGGCATTCTACAATATCTGGATTCTTGTGCGCTTCCTAATATCTCTGAATCTATGTCCTGAGCATTAGGTGTAGACATCACTGAGGAGGAACTTGCTTCTGCCCGTAAGTCTCAGAAACCGTCTATTTCCTACTATAAATCTTTTATACAGCAACTTTCTCCCCAGTTGATCTGCCTATTCAATTCAAATCTACGTGGTGCCTCCTTTCACCATAATTCGACCACCTCTAGAATTATTGTTATTCCCAAACCTGGGAAAGACCCCTCCCTTTGCGCCAGTTATCATCCTATTTCCCTGATTAACACTGATCTTAAACTATTTGCCAAATTTTGGCCACTAGGTTGAATGAAGTGCTCCCTTGCGTAATACACCATGATCAAAATAAGATTTTACTTACCGATAAATCTATTTCTCGGAGTCCGTAGTGGATGCTGGGGTTCCTGAAAGGACCATGGGGAATAGCGGCTCCGCAGGAGACAGGGCACAAAAAGTAAAGCTTTTTCCGATCAGGTGGTGTGCACTGGCTCCTCCCCCTATGACCCTCCTCCAGACTCCAGTTAGGTACTGTGCCCGGACGAGCGTACACAATAAGGGAGGATTTTGAATCCCGGGTAAGACTCATACCAGCCACACCAATCACACCGTACAACTTGTGATCTAAACCCAGTTAACAGTATGATAACAGCGGAGCCTCTGAAAGATGGCTTCCTACAACAATAACCCAAATTAGTTAACAATAACTATGTACAATTTATGCAGATAATCCGCACTTGGGATGGGCGCCCAGCATCCACTACGGACTCCGAGAAATAGATTTATCGGTAAGTTAAATCTTATTTTCTCTATCGTCCTAGTGGATGCTGGGGTTCCTGAAAGGACCATGGGGATTATACCAAAGCTCCCAAACGGGCGGGAGAGTGCGGATGACTCTGCAGCACCGAATGAGAGAACTCCAGGTCCTCCTTAGCCAGAGTATCAAATTTGTAAAATTTTACAAACGTGTTCTCCCCTGACCACGTAGCTGCTCGGCAAAGTTGTAATGCCGAGACCCCTCGGGCAGCCGCCCAAGATGAGCCCACCTTCCTTGTGGAGTGGGCCTTTACAGATTTAGGCTGTGGCAGGCCTGCCACAGAATGTGCCAGTTGGATTGTGCTACAGATCCAACGAGCAATCGTCTGCTTAGACGCAGGAGCACCCATCTTGTTGGGTGCATACAATATAAACAACGAGTCAGATTTTCTGACTCCAGCTGTTCTTGCAATATATATTTTTAATGCTCTGACAACGTCCAGTAACTTGGAGTCCTCCAAGTCACTTGTAGCCGCAGGCACTACAATAGGCTGGTTCAGATGAAATGCTGACACCACCTTAGGGAGAAAATGCGGACGAGTCCGCAGTTCTGCCCTGTCCGAATGGAAAATCAGATATGGGCTTTTGTAAGATAAAGCTGCCAATTCTGACACTCTCCTGGCAGAAGCCAGGGCTAGAAGCATGGTCACTTTCCAAGTGAGATATTTCAAATCCACCTTATTTAGTGGTTCAAACCAATGAGATTTTAGAAAATCCAAAACTACATTGAGATCCCACGGTGCCACTGGAGGCACCACAGGGGGCTGTATATGCAGCACTCCCTTAACAAAGGTCTGGACTTCAGGGACTGAAGCCAATTCTTTTTGAAAGAAAATCGACAGGGCCGAAATTTGAACCTTAATAGATCCCAATTTGAGACCCATAGACAATCCTGATTGCAGGAAATGTAGGAATCGACCCAGTTGAAATTCCTCCGTCGGAGCACTCCGATCTTCGCACCACGCAACATATTTTCGCCAAATTCGGTGATAATGTTGCACGGTTACTTCTTTCCTTGCTTTAATCAAAGTAGGAATGACTTCTTCCGGCATGCCTTTTTCCATTAGGATCCGGCGTTCAACCGCCATGCCGTCAAACGCAGCCGCGGTAAGTCTTGAAACAGACAGGGACCCTGCTGAAGCAAGTCCCTCCTTAGAGGTAGAGGCCACGGATCTTCCGTGATCATCTCTTGAAGTTCCGGGTACCAAGTCCTTCTTGGCCAATCCGGAACCACTAGTATCGTTCTTACGCCTCTTTGCCGTATAATTCTCAATACTTTTGGTATGAGAGGCAGAGGAGGAAACACATACACCGACTGGTACACCCAAGGCGTTACCAGCGCGTCCACAGCTATTGCCTGCGGATCTCTTGACCTGGCGCAATACCTGTCCAGTTTTTTGTTGAGGCGAGACGCCATCATGTCCACCATTGGTCTTTCCCAATGGGTTACCAGCATGTGGAAGACTTCTGGATGAAGTCCCCACTCTCCCGGGTGAAGATCGTGTCTGCTGAGGAAGTCTGCTTCCCAGTTGTCCACTCCCGGGATGAACACTGCTGACAGTGCTATCACATGATTCTCTGCCCAGCGAAGAATCCTTGCAGCTTCTGCCATTGCACTCCTGCTTCTTGTGCCGCCCTGTCTGTTCACATGGGCGACTGCCGTGATGTTGTCCGACTGGATCAACACCGGTTTTCCCTGAAGCAGAGGTTCTGCCTGGCTTAGAGCATTGTATATTGCTCTTAGTTCCAGAATGTTTATGTGAAGAGACGTTTCCAGGCTTGTCCAAACTCCCTGGAAGTTTCTTCCTTGTGTGACTGCTCCCCAGCCTCTCAGGCTGGCGTCCGTGGTCACCAGGATCCAATCCTGTATGCCGAATCTGCGGCCCTCCAATAGATGAGGACTCTGCAACCACCACAGAAGAGACACCCTTGTCCTTGGAGACAGGGTTATCCGTAGGTGCATCTGAAGATGCGACCCTGACCATTTGTCCAACAGATCCCTTTGGAAAATTCTTGCGTGGAATCTGCCGAATGGAATTGCTTCGTAAGAAGCCACCATTTTTCCCAGGACTCTTGTGCATTGATGTACAGACACCTTTCCTGGTTTTAGGAGGTTCCTGACAAGCTCGGATAACTCCTTGGCTTTTTCCTCCGGGAGAAAAACCTTTTTCTGAACCGTGTCCAGAATCATCCCTAGGAACAGCAGACGAGTTGTCGGCATTAACTGGGATTTTGGAATATTCAGAATCCACCCGTGCTGTTTTAGCACTTCTTGAGACAGTGCTAATCCCATCTCTAGCTGTTCTCTGGACCTCGCCCTTATTAGGAGATCGTCCAAGTATGGGATAATTAATACGCCTTTTCTTCGAAGAAGAATCATCATCTCGGCCATTACCTTTGTAAAGATCCGAGGTGCCGTGGACAATCCGAACGGCAGCGTCTGAAACTGATAGTGACAGTTTTGTACAACGAACCTGAGGTACCCCTGGTGTGAGGGGTAAATTGGAACGTGGAGATACGCATCCTTGATGTCCAAGGATACCATAAAGTCCCCCTCTTCCAGGTTCGCTATCACTGCTCTGAGTGACTCCATTTTGAACTTGAACTTCTTTATGTACAGGTTCAAGGACTTCAGATTTAGAATAGGCCTTACCGAGCCATCCGGCTTCGGTACCACAAAAAGAGTGGAATAATACCCCTTCCCTTGTTGTAGAAGAGGTACCTTGACTATCACCTGCTGAGAGTACAGCTTGTGAATGGCTTCCAAAACCGTCTCCCTTTCGGAGGGGGACGTTGGTAAAGCAGACTTCAGGAAACGGCGAGGTGGATCCGTCTCTAATTCCAACCTGTACCCTTGAGATATTATCTGCAGGATCCAGGGATCTACCTGCGAGTGAGCCCACTGCGCGCTGTAATTTTTGAGACGACCGCCCACCGTCCCCGAGTCCGCTTGAGAAGCCCCAGCGTCATGCTGAGGCTTTTGTAGAAGCCGGGGAGGGCTTCTGTTCCTGGGAAGGAGCTGCGTGTTGCTGTCTCTTCCCTCGACCTTTGCCTCGTGGCAGATATGAATAGCCCTTTGCTCTCTTATTTTTAAAGGAACGAAAGGGCTGCGGTTGAAAAGTCGGTGCCTTTTTCTGTTGGGGAGTGACTTGAGGTAGAAAGGTGGATTTCCCGGCTGTAGCCGTGGCCACCGAATCTGATAGACCGACTCCAAATAACTCCTCCCCTTTATACGGCAAAACTTCCATATGCCGTTTTGAATCCGCATCGCCTGTCCACTGTCGCGTCCATAAAGCTCTTCTGGCCGAAATGGACATAGCACTTACCCGTGATGCCAGTGTGCAGATATCCCTCTGTGCATCACGCATATAAAGAAATGCATCCTTTATTTGTTCTAACGACAGTAAAATATTGTCCCTGTCCAGGGTATCAATATTTTCAATCAGGGACTCTGACCAAACTACCCCAGCACTGCCCATCCAGGCAGTCGCTACAGCTGGTCGTAGTATAACACCTGCATGTGTGTATATACTTTTTTGGATATTTTCCATCCTCCTATCTGATGGATCTTTAAGTGCGGCCGTCTCAGGAGAGGGTAACGCCACTTGTTTAGATAAGCGTGTTAGCGCCTTGTCCACCCTAGGAGGTGTTTCCCAGCGCTCCCTAACCTCTGGCGGGAAAGGGTATAATGCCAATAATTTCTTTGAAATTATCAGCTTTTTATCAGGGGCAACCCACGCTTCATTACACACGTCATTTAATTCTTCTGATTCAGGAAAAACTATAGGTAGTTTTTTCATACCCCACATAATACCCTGTTTAGTGGTACCTGTAGTATCAGCTAAATGTAACGCCTCCTTCATTGCCAAAATCATATAACGTGTGGCCCTACTGGAAAATACGGTTGATTCGTCACCGTCACCACTGGAGTCATCGCCTGTGTCTGGGTCTGTGTCGACCGACTGAGGCAAAGGGCGTTTCACAGCCCCTGACGGTGTTTGAGTCGCCTGGACAGGCACTAATTGAATGTCCGGCCGCCTCATGTCGTCAAACGACTGCTTTAGCGTGTTGACACTATCCCGTAGTTCCATAAATAAAGGCATCCATTCTGGTGTCGACTCCCTAGGGGGTGACATCCTCATATTTGGCAATTGCTCCGCCTCCACACCAATATCGTCCTCATACATGTCGACACACACGTACCGACACACAGCAGACACACAGGGAATGCTCCTAACGAAGACAGGACCCACTAGCCCTTTGGGGAGACAGAGGGAGAGTTTGCCAGCACACACCAAAAGCGCTATATATATATCAGGGATAGCCTTATAATAAGTGCTCCCTTATAGCTGCTTTGTTATATCAAACTATCGCCATAAATGTGCCCCCCCCTCTCTGTTTTACCCTGTTTCTGTAGTGCAGTGCAGGGGAGAGACTTGGGAGCCGTCCTGACCAGCGGAGCTGTGAGAGGAAATGGCGCCGTGTGCTGAGGAGATAGGCCCCGCCCCTTTTCTGGCGGGCTCGTCTCCCGCTATTTAGAAAAATTAGGCAGGGGTTAAATATCTCCATATAGCCTCTAGGGCTATATGTGAGGTATTTTTAGCCTTTATAGGTAATCATTTGCCTCCCAGGGCGCCCCCCTCCCAGCGCCCTGCACCCTCAGTGACTGCCGTGTGAAGTGTGCTGAGAGGAAAATGGCGCACAGCTGCAGTGCTGTGCGCTACCTTTTGAAGACTGCAGGAGTCTTCAGCCGCCGATTCTGGACCTCTTCTGACTTCAGCATCTGCAAGGGGGCCGGCGGCGTGGCTCCGGTGACCATCCAGGCTGTACCTGTGATCGTCCCTCTGGAGCTTGATGTCCAGTAGCCAAGAAGCCAATCCATCCTGCACGCAGGTGAGTTGACTCCTTCTCCCCTCAGTCCCTCGCTGCAGTGATCCTGTTGCCAGCAGGAATCACTGTAAAATAAAAAACCTAGCTAAACTTTTTCTAAGCAGCTCTTTAGGAGAGCCACCTAGATTGCACCCTTCTCGGCCGGGCACAAAAATCTAACTGGAGTCTGGAGGAGGGTCATAGGGGGAGGAGCCAGTGCACACCACCTGATCGGAAAAAGCTTTACTTTTTGTGCCCTGTCTCCTGCGGAGCCGCTATTCCCCATGGTCCTTTCAGGAACCCCAGCATCCACTAGGACGATAGAGAAATAGGTTTCATTCTCCAACGCCAGTCCTCAGATAACACTATTATAGATTTGATTCATTATTCGACTACTAACAAGATTCCTTCAGTGATCTTGGCTCTAGACGCAGAAAAGGCATTTGACCGCCTATTATGGCCCTTTATGTTTCACACATTAGCTTCAGTGGGTAGAACGGGAAACTTTATGCAGGCTGTAAAGGCTCTTTATTCCCATCCTTCTTCTACAGTTATGACAAATGGTTTGCATTCCTCTCGTTTTTGATCTGGGAAATGGGATGAGGCAGGGTTGCCCTTTTTCCCCTCTTATCTTTGCTATATGCATTGAGCCATTGGCGGCTAGACTTAGAACTAACCCTGATATTGGGAGCGTCAATGTATGGGATGAAAAATATAAAGTGTCTCTCTTTGCAGATGATATTCTCCTCCCATTGACTAATCCCTTAATGTCGCTTCCTAATCTTCAATCTGAATTATAGGCATATGGTTCCCTTTCTGGGTACAAAGTCAATAGCTCGAAGTCTGAAGCCATAGCTCTCTGTGTACCAGCACAGCAACTCTCAATACTCACTACCTCCTTCCCTTTTATTTGTCACCCTTCCGCGATTGAATATCTTGGAATTTCCATCACTAAGTTGTACTCCTCATTATACCACGCAAATTACTCCCCCATGTTTCAAACATTAACTAAAGATTTAATGCATGCCAGTCCCTTTTTAGTTCATGGTTTGGTAGAATTAATACAATTAAAATGAATCTCCTCCCCAGACTGCTGTACTTATTCCAAACCTTGCCCATACCTGTTCTGATTTCAGCTCTGGACTCCATGTAAGCCCTCTTCAACTGTTTTATTTGGGCACAAGTTAAACCATGCATTCGTAGAACCATTTTGGCTAAGCCTGTCCCTGATGGAGGATTGGGTCTGCCAATACTCCGCTCTTATTATCACACTGCCCAACTAAATCATATTGTGTCGTGGCACTCCGAACCCGGCTGTAAACGTTGGGTGGATTTAGAAAACTCCATGCTTAACGTGGAGTGAGTGGATGGCATAGTATGACTTCCCAGATCGCTTAGACCAGCCTCGGTTAGTGCAAATCCAACCATAACGTTTACACTTAATATTTGGGATAAACTTCGTTCCTCATTGGATCTGGCATGAATTCCCTCACCTACTGTATGTCCCCTATTTGGGACCATCCTCGATTCCTCCGGGAGTTGATGGGCCTTTGGCATCCTTTTGGCGGAAATTACAAATTACATGTCAAGGGTCAATTTGCCCCACCCTCGTTTACCGACCTCCAGATTAAGCACTCACTCCCTGCCTCTTGCCACTTTCAAGACAATCAAATTCTGAGTATTGCCAATTCATAATTTCCCTCTAGTATACTTCGTACGCTGACCAACTTTGAATGCCTCTGTTCCCACTCAGTAGGCCGTAAAGATAACTTTTCTGTTATCTATCATTCTATTCTGGCCCATGACTCCCCTGACCGTGAACCTCACGAATTAGCATGGGAGTTAGATCTCCCATCCCATTTGGACAATGAGTGGTCCATTGTTAGGACTAGAATTGCTAAAGCTTCCATCAGTGTTACTATCAGAGAGACATGTTACAAAGTATATACTAGATGGTATTTAGTACCCTCTAAGCTTCACCATTTTTCCTATGACCTCAGATCTTTGTTGGAGGAATTGTGGAGAAGTTGGTACATTCCCTCATGTCTGGTGGTCTTGCCCGATAATTCAGGTTTTTTGGAATCAGGTGTGAGCGCTTCTGTCGCAGATTTTGGAGTCTTAAGTATCGGGTAACATTGCAACAGCATTATTATGTGCCCCGGTTCCGTCGATTAGCAAGCATCAAGACAAGCTAATACTACATATATGTAATGCAGCTAAATCTCTGATAGCCAAAAACTGGAAATCCTTGACAGCGCCTTCAACTACTGCCCTTTTTAACTGTATTCACTTTATTGCTTCAATGGAATAAATTACTAGTTTGCAAAATAACACTGTCCTGACTTTCCACAAAATATGGTCTACCCTGGTACCTCTTCTGTTCTTCCCCCCTTCCTGGACTCTGTTGATACTCCTTGGTTTCCATGTACTTTCTCCCTTATGTCCCCCAGTGTTTTGTTTGGTCACCCATCTAGTTCTTTTTCCTCCTTTTGTTTTTCCTTTACTGGTGTATTGTGTGTTAAATGGTTATTCCGTTGTACATGCTTGGTTCTTATGTACTTCCAGTTTATCACTGCTGTTGTGATTGTTATATTTTACGGTACACCCATGTATTGTATATTTTTCTTCAAAAATAAAATAAAATATTGTTTTAAAAAAGTAGAGACCACTATATGACAGTGCTGCAGGGGAGGCCATGTCTGATTGTGTGAGCCATGTTTCTGTTATAGATTGAAGTTGTTAGAAATGAAAAGGTCATGGATGGATGCTAATTTGTTACAGAGTGTGCCTTCCATAAGGCACAATTTAGTGAGTTGGAGGGTAATAGATGATGAGGTTAGCTGGATTTATATATTGTTGCAAATCAGCTGAATGTGAGTGGGGCACGTGATTGTGGCTTGTATTAGGTGATATTTCATCAGCTAATAAAAGCAGGAGAGATAAAATAAGATTTTACTTACCGATAAATCTATTTCTCATAGTCCGTAGTGGATGCTGGGGACTCCGTCAGGACCATGGGGAATAGCGGCTCCGCAGGAGACAGGGCACAAAAGCAAGCTTTTAGGATCACATGGTGTGTACTGGCTCCTCCCCCTATGACCCTCCTCCAAGCCTCAGTTAGGTACTGTGCCCGGACGAGCGTACACAATAAGGAAGGATCTTGAATCCCGGGTAAGACTCATACCAGCCACACCAATCACACCGTACAACTTGTGATTTGAACCCAGTTAACAGTATGATAACAATGAAGTAGCCTCTAAAAAAGATGGCTCACAACAATAATAACCCGATTTTTTGTAACAATAACTATGTACAAGTAATGCAGACAATCCGCACTTGGGATGGGCGCCCAGCATCCACTACGGACTATGAGAAATAGATTTATCGGTAAGTAAAATCTTATTTTCTCTAACGTCCTAGTGGATGCTGGGGACTCCGTCAGGACCATGGGGATTATACCAAAGCTCCCAAACGGGCGGGAGAGTGCGGATGACTCTGCAGCACCAAATGAGAGAACTCCAGGTCCTCCTCAGCCAGGGTATCAAATTTGTAGAATTTAGCAAACGTGTTTGCCCCTGACCAAGTAGCTGCTCGGCAAAGTTGTAAAGCCGAGACCCCTCGGGCAGCCGCCCAAGATGAGCCCACCTTCCTTGTGGAATGGGCATTTTCAGATTTTGGCTGTGGCAGGCCTGCCACAGAATGTGCAAGCTGAATTGTACTACAAATCCAACGAGCAATAGTCTGCTTAGAAGCAGGAGCACCCAGCTTTTTGGGTGCCTACAATATAAACAGCAAGTCAGACTTTCTGACTCCAGCCGTCCTGGAATTATATATATATATATATTTTCAGGGCCCTGACAACGTCTAGCAACTTGGAGTCCTCCAAGTCCCTAGTAGCCGCAGGCACCACAATAGGTTGTTTCAGGTGAAACGCTGACACCACCTTAGGAAGAAACTGGGGACGAGTCCGCAGTTCTGCCCTGTCCGAATGGAAAATCAAATATGGGCTTTTGTAAGACAAAGCCGCCAATTTTAACAATCGCCTGGCCCAGGCCAGGGCCAACAGCATGGTCACTTTCCATGTGAGATATTTCAAATCCACAGATTTGAATGGTTCAAACCAATATGATTTGAGGAATCCCAACACTACGTTGAGATCCCACGGTGCCACTGGAGGCACACAAGGGCTGTATATGCAATACTCCCTTGACAAACGTCTGGACTTCAGGAACTGAAGCCAATTCTTTCTGGAAGAAAATCTATAGGGCCGAAACTTGAACCTTAATGGACCCCAATTTGAGGCTCATAGACACTCCTGTTTGCAGGAAGTGCAGGAAACGACCTAGTTGAAATTTTTTCGTGGGGCCTTCCTGGCCTCACCCACGCAACATATTTTCACCACATGTGGTGATAACGTTGTGCGGTCACCTCCTTCCTGGCTTTGACCAGGGTAGGTATGACCTCTTCCGGAATGCCTTCTCCCTTAGGATCCGGCGTTCAAACCGCCATGCCGTCAAACGCAGTCGCGGTAAGTCTTGGAACAGACAAGGTCCCTGCTGGAGCAGGTCCTTTCTTAAAGGCCGATGCCACGGTTCCTCTTGGAACAGACATGGTACTTGCTGAAAGCAAATCCCTTCTTAGCTCCCGAGGCCATTAGTCCTCTGTGAGCATCTCTTGAAGTTCCGGTTACCAAGTCCCTCTTGGCCAATCCGGAGCCACGAGTATAGTTCTTACTCCTCTATGTCTTATAATTCTCAATACCTTGGTTATGAGAAGCAGAGGAGGGAACACATACACTGACTGTTACACCCACGGTGTTACCAGGACGTCCACAGCTATCGCCTGAAGGTCTCGTGACCTGGCGCAATACCTGTCCCATTTTTTGTTCGGGCGGGACGCCATCATGTCCACCTTTGGTCTTTCCCAACGGTTCACAATCATGCGGAAAACTTCCCGATGAAGTTCCCACTCTCCCGGGTGGAGGTCGTGCCTGCTGAGGAAGTCTGCTTCCCAGTCATCCACTCCCGGAATGAACACTGCTGACAGTGCTATCACATGATTTTCCGCCTAGCGAAAAATCCTTGCAGTTTTGCCACTGCCCTCCTGCTTCTTGTGCCGCCCTTTCTGTTTACGTGGGCGACACTGGATCAATACCGGCTGACCTTGAAGCAGAGGTCTTGCTAAGCTTAGAGCATTATAAATTTGCTCTTAGCTCCAGTATATTTATGTGGAGAGAATTCTCCAGACTTGATCACACTCCTTGTGTGACTGCTCCCCAGCCTCTCAGGCTGGCCTCCGTGGTCACCAGCATCCAATCCTGAATGCCGAATCTGCGGCCCTCTAGAAGATGAGCACTCTGTAATCACCACAGGAGAGACACCCTTGTCCTTGGATATAGGGTTATCCGCTGATGCATCTGAAGATGCGATCCGGACCATTTGTCCAGCAGATCCCACTGAAGAGTTCTTGCGTGAAATCTGCCGAATGGAAGCGCTTCGTAATAAGCCACCATTTTTACCAGGACTCTTGTGCAATGATGCACTGACACTTTTCCTGGTTTTAGGAGGATCCCGATTAGCTCGGATAACTCCCTGGCTTTCTCCTCTGGGAGAAACACCTTTTCCTGGACTGTGTCCAGAATCATCCCTAGGACCAGCAGACGTGTCGTCGGAACAACTTCGGTTTTGGAATATTTAGAATCCACCCGTGCTGTCGTAGAACTACTTGAGATAGTGCTACTCCGACCTCCAACTGTTCTCTGGACCTTGTTCTTATCAGGAGGTCGTCCATTTTCTTTGAAGACGAATCCTCCTTTCGGTCATTACCTTGGTAAGGACCCGGGGTGCCTTGGACAATCCAACGGCATCGTCTTGAAACTGATAGTGACAGTTCTGTACCACGAACCTGAGGTACCCTTGGTGAGAAAAGGCAAATTTTGGGACATGGAGGTAAGCATCCCTGATGTCCCGGGACACCATATAGTCCCCTTGTTCTTTGCTATCACTGCTCTGAGTGACTCCATCTGGATTTGAACCCTTGTAAGTGTTCAAATTTTCCAGATTTAGAATAGGTCTCACCTAGCCTTCAGTACCACCATATAGTGTGGAGTACTACCCCTTTCCTTGTTGTCGGAGGGGTAATTTTATTATCACCTGCTGGGAATACAGCTTGTGAATTGTTTTCAATACTGCCTCCCTGTCGGAGGGAGACATTGGTACAGCAGACTACAGGAACCTGCGAGGGGGGAAACCTCTCGACATTCCAATCTGTACCCCTTGGATACTACTTGTAGGATCCAGGGGTCCTGTACGGTCCCAGCGTCATGCTGAGAACTTGGTAGAAGCGGTGGAGGGCTTCTGTTCCTGGGAATGAGCTGCCTGCTGCAGTCTTCTTCCCTTTCCTCTATCCCTGGGCAGATATGACTCTTATAGGGACGAAAGTACTGAGGCTGAAAAGACGGTGTCTTTTTCTGCAGAGATGTGACTTAGGGTAAAAAACGGTGGATTTTCCAGCAGTTGCCCTGGCCACCAGGTCCCATGGACCGACCCCAAATAACTCCTCCCCTTTATACGGCAATACATCTTTGTGCCGTTTGGAATCTGCATCACCTGACCACTGTCGTGTCCATAAACATCTTCTTGCAGATATGGACATCGCATTTACTCTTGATGCCAGAGTGCAAATATCCCTCTGCGCATCTCGCATATATAGAAATGCATCCTTTAAATGCTCTATAGTCAATAAAATACTGTCCCCGTCAAAGGTATCAATATTTTTAGTCAGGGAATCCGACCAAGCCACCTCAGCTCTGCACATCCAGGCTGAGGCGATCGCTGGTCGCAGTATAACACCAGCATGTGTGTGTATACTTTTTAGGATATTTTTCAGCCTCCTATCAGCTGGCTCCTTAAGTACGGCCCTATCCGTAGATGGTACCGCCACTTGTTCTGATAAGCGTGTGAGCGCCTTATCCACCCTGAGGGGTGTTTTCCACCGCGCCTTAACTTCTGGCGGGGAAGGGTATACCGCCAATAATTTTCTATCGGGGGAAACCCACGCATCATCACACACTTCATTTAATTTATCTGATTCAGGAAAAACTACAGGTAGTTTTTTCACCTCACACATAATACCCTTTTTTGTGGTACTTGGAGTATCAGAAATATGTAACACCTCCTTCATTGCCCTTAACGTGTGGCCCTAAAAGAAAATACGTTTGTTTCTTCACCGTCGACACTGAAATCAGTGTCCGTGTCTGGGTCTGTGTCGACCGACTGAGGTAAATGGGCATTTTACAGCCCCTGACGGTGTTTGAGACGCCTGGACAGATACTAATTTGTTCGCCGGCCCTCTCATGTCGTCAACCGGCTTGCAGCGTGTTGACATTGTCACGTAATTCCATAAATAAGCCATCCATTCCGGTGTCGACTCCCTAGAGAGTGACATCACCATTACAGGCAATTTGCTCCGCCTCCTCACCAATATTTTCCTCATACATGTCGACACACACGTACCGACATACAGCACACACATAGGGAATGCTCTGATAGAGGACAGGACCCACTAGCCCTTTGGGGAGACAGAGGGAGAGTTTGCCAGCACACACCAAAACGCTATAATTATCCAGGGACAACCTTTATATAAGTGTTCCTCCCTTATAGCATTTTAATATATATACATATCGCCAAATCAGTGCCCCCCCTCTCTGTTTTAACCCTGTTTCTGTAGTGCAGTGCAGGGGAGAGCATGGGAGCCTTCCCACCAGCCTTTCTGTGAGGGAAAATGGCGCTGTGTGCTGAGGAGAATAGGCCCCGCCCCCTTTTCGGCGGGCTTCTTCTCCGGAGTTTTAGATATCTGGCAGGGGTTAAATACATCCATATAGCCTCAAGGGCTATATGTGATGTATTTTTCACCATACAGGTATTATACATTGCTGCCCAGGGCGCCCCCCCCCAGCGCCCTGCACCCTCCGTGACCGCTGTGTGAAGTGTGCTGACAACAATGGCGCACAGCTGCAGTGCTGTGCGCTACCTGATGAAGACTGAGAGTCTTCTGCCGCCTGGTTCCGGACCTCTTCATCTTCAGCATCTGCAAGGGGGGTCGGCGGCGCGGCTCCGGGACGAACCCCAGGGCGAGCCCTGTGTTCCGACTCCCTCTGGAGCTATGTCCAGTAGCCTAAGAATCCAATCCATCCTGCACGCAGGTGAGTTGAAAATCTCTCCCCTAAGTCCCTCGATGCAGTGAGCCTGTTGCCAGCAGGACTCACTGAAAATAAAGAACCTAAAAACTTTTTCTAAGCAACTCTTTAAGAGAGCCACCTAGATTGCACCCTTCTCGGCCGGGCACAAAAACCTAACTGAGGCTTGGAGGAGGGTCATAGGGGGAGGAGCCAGTACACACCATGTGATCCTAAAAGCTTGCTTTTGTGCCCTGTCTCCTGCGGAGCCGCTATTCCCCATGGTCCTGACGGAGTCCCCAGCATCCACTAGGACGTTAGAGAAATATAGTTGAAGGAGGTTTGTGAATGTTTTTCTATGGTGACAGTTTGTGGATGTTATAGTTAATGTATAAAGAGAAGTAAAAAGCTCATGAGTGTCATTAAGAGGGGAGTAGATAATTGAGGTGGCAATGTGTAAAGAGGGTGAGTTACAGAGAGAGTAAAGGATGTAATAGCCTTTAAGAAAATAGTATGGAGCGCTATGAACAAAAGCAATGTGTGGTACATGGTGTTTTTGAAATAAACTAGTTAGGCTTTCAGCATAATGAAGTTGTAATTGCTAAAGTTCAAATATATGTTTACTGATGATGTTCAGCTGTTCATTTTCAAACAATGCACAGTTGATCGCCACTAAATAAAGTACAATTAAAACAGTGCCTACCTCTATTGCATATTTTCTTAATGCCAAAACACATGGGGAGTAATAAACACAGGTATACAGACCAAGTAATGTTATACTAGTTCTAAAGCTTTAAACAACATTTAAATATAGAATACAGCTTATACAGAGTCATACTTTGTAATAGTAGTATAAAAATAGGAACAGGTTTCCCTCTCTAGTGATTTTAAAGCAGATTAGTGTCAATTTGTCAAGGCTAAAACCATACAAAAATTTCGTTTTATGTTAGTATTGCATTATGTAATAAATGGGGACTGCGGTCTGCACCAATTTAATAAGCTCAGAAAGGATTGGTTGCTATAGCTCAGGGGTGGGGAACCTTTTTTCTACCAAGGGCCATTTGGATATTTATAAAATCCTTTGAGGGCCATACAAAAATGATCAACTTAAAAATTAGCCCGCCCCCAGTCAGTAGTTATGCCCCCAGTCACTTGTATTGCCCCCAGTCACTTGTTATGCCAGATTAGATTTGCCCCCAGTCAGTTGTTATGCCCCATTAGATATGCCCACTGTTAGTTGTTTTGGCCCAATAGATATGCCCCGTCAGTTGTTATGCCCCCTGTAGTTATGCCCCATTAGATATGCCCCCTGTAGTTATGCCCCATTAGATATGCCCGATAATAGTGCCACTTACACACACACACACATTAAAAGAAAAAAAACCCACAATGCTCACCAGCCCTGCTCCTGCTGCCAGACTGCTGCCTTCCCTCTCCTCGAAACTATGGGAGATGTCATGATGTCTCTCCCATAGCGCCGCACAGCCACACATGTACGAGCTCCTGCCTTCAGCTGCTGCTGAGGAGCCGGGCGCCCGCTGGTGGTAAAATCTCAGCGGGCGCTCGGCATCTCCTCTCGTTTAGGTGAGCCGGGCCAGGCCGGATCAAGTGGCTTTGAGGGCAGTATACGGCCTTCGGGCCTGAGGTTCCCCACCCCTTCTATAGCTAATACCATTGAAAGTTAGTGTTACTTTATTTTCTGTGCATGTGAGGCCCAGTGAAAAGAGGTGTAAAGCGATTACTTTTAATACACCAGGAAAATCTCTTATCGGAGTCAACAGTTGCAAAAACTTTTTAGATAAAACACGTGCAAAATTATTTCTTAGTTTTGCAATATGTAGGAAATTATACTTTATGAGGACAACAGGTAAAGGGTCTAAAATAGAGCCATAACCTTTGAAATTATAATTCCCAAGATTATACACATATATCCTCCCATAACATAAATCATATCCAGCTTGTGCTAAACACTGGATTTATAACAAGTTCTCACGAACTAAGGTGTCACTGGATATTAAACAACTGCTATTAAAAAATACTCCCCATCAGGGAAAAGTCCTGACCCTGACAGATCCTGATTTCCTATTACAAAACATTCCATGACACCTTAATGCATTTGATGCCTTGTGCATTTAATGCAGTCTCTGATCTAGATCACTTTTCTGCTCAATCTTTGGAAGTCCACATCAACATTAACCATAAGGATGGAAAGGACCTTACCCGTTGCCAGAATTATCAGCCTATTTCCCTCCTTAATGTGGACTTGAAACTATATGCAAAGCTCACTGCTATTACATTCAGTGATCCATATGGACTAAGTGGGTTTTGTCTTGGGTCGGGAGGCGCGAGACAACAAAAAAGAAAATGCTTAATCTAATTCACTTAGCGGCCCACTCCCCAGAGGCTTTGTTGCTTTTATTGACCAATGCTAAGAGCGCTTTCGACCACGTTAATTGGGAGTTTACTAGAAGTATATTGTGAATGGGGATTTCTCTAACCCAGTTCCAATTTCTAATGGGATGAGGTAGGGATGTCCGTTTTCTCCACCAGTGTTTGTGTTATGTATGGAAACTATGGCATGGGCCATTCTACCGAACCCAAATATCTCAAGTTTACAGGTTAGTTATTCCGAACATAAATGATCCCTTTTCACCAATTATCTTTTAGCGATTATCCTGAATCCTACGGTCTCCCTCTCCAATTTGATGAAAGAATTTAAAACTTTTGGAAAACTCTCCTTTTTTAAAATTAATTATTCTAAAAACAGTACAGTTAAATCTTACTGAGTTACAACAGGAATGTGGCTTTAAATGACATCTCTTGAACTTAAAGTATCTGGGACTGCTTCTTCCTAGGGATCTCTTTAAGATACACTCACTTAATTTTGCTCCTATACTTACGAAAATCCGATAGGAGCTTACTTTTTTGGACACACACTCATGGATTGAGAGTATTAATGTAATAAAGATTAATATATTACCTTGTGTACTCTCTCTCTTACAAGCCTTGCCCTAGGTTCAAGCATGATGTTTTGTATAGAAGATATCACTTGGGTGGTTTCCAGCTTCCACACTTTCATACTTATTATGATGCAGTTATGCTTAATAGAATCTTAGACTGGTCCAGGAGCTGTTCTGTTAAGTTGTGGGGATCTATTGAGTGCTCCTTCCTACAATCACCCTTGACAATTTTACTCTGGCTGTCTCAATAACCTAACATACTATGGGACAGGATGTAACGCCATCTGAGTTCGGCCAACATGCGGGATTCTGGACGAACTTTGATGTTTTTTTAAAGGGGCAATCACTTACTAGGCATGGTTTTGCCTTGTAAGTAATTGCCCCTTTAAAAAAAGTCCAAGTTCGTCCGAAATCCTGCATGTCGGCCGAGCTCGGACAGTATTACATACCGCCCTATATCTGTCTATAGGGCCCACATTGGGGACTTTGAAATGAGTTAGGGGTGAGGATGTCTCCCCGGCTCAATTCCCACTAACTCCCTTATTCAATAACCATATGTCACCTGGGGTCTCTAAATTGGCTTTTCACAGGTAAGGATATCTAGGATCGGACAGTTGCTGGACACTTCGGAAGTGATGTCTTTTACCAATATCCAAGCGCAATGGCAGTTACCCAATAATGAGACATGGCGATATATCCAGATCAAACATTTTTTACAATTTAGGACCCTTTTCTCTGCAGGGACTCATAGTTTATTAGCCTTTGAACATTTGGTGGCATCCACAGCCTACCCAACTCATGTGGTATCCACCATTTAAAAACTATTAAGACTTTCTACATTGCCGAACATTACTGAGAAATGAGAGAGGGGCTTTGGTACAGTTATTAGTGATGCCCAACGGACGTCTATTTTTGAGACGTCATGGAGTAGTGCCACCAACATATTAACTTCAAGGTTATTTCTCGCTGGTATCGATCCCCATCAATATTGTCTTAAAAATTATCAGGGCATCTTGGCGTGTTGTGATACTGTCGATATTGTAGGAACTGGTTACTCCCCTTCACATATCGTGGTCATGAGCAGTTCTTAGGCCCTTCTGGGATGGAGTGATTTCAATCACATGGGGAATTTTGCGCCCGGATGTTCCTGATGGGCCTGAGTTTTGGCTCATGAATTTAATTACTATGCCTATGTTTCTGTATATATTTTTATTTAAATATCACATATCAATAACAGTGCTGCTAACACCTTAATCCCTGTGTGATAAAAATCTACCTCTCCCCCAACCCTTGTCAATTGGTTCCAGATGACAGAACTGTATCATTCAATGGATGGTATTATTTCCAATATAGATAGGTTTAGGACCTACTCAAGGGTGTGGTCTTGGTATCTGGAATTCTGTGAATCTGCTCATTACAAATTCCTGATGGGAGCTTCATAATTTACATCTCCTTTCTGATTTGACAGGTCACTGGGTCCCCAGTGGATATCCACATGCCTTTCTTTCCTTCTCTTTCCTCTCTTCGTCTTAGCTGCTTTTCTTCTTTTATTTACTTTCTTTCTTTCCTTTCATGTTATGTGTTTAATTTACTTTTGTGGTACGCCATGTTTAAATTTATGCATAATTGTACGGTTTATATTTGTCAGTCTCCTTCTGTGACTAAAGTCTTTTGACATCACTGTCTCCATATTCTGATTTGAACTTTTTTTAAGCCATATTTGCAGTGAAATGTATTAGTTTTCATGTTTTATATTTGTCACCTGTTCTGGATACCTATGTTCACAACATGGGGTTATGCTACTTGTTTGTATATTAAAACCTCAATAGAATTTACTTGCATAAAAAAATGCAGACAATACAGTAGAAACATCAATAGAAGGATTAGGGACCTACTATTAAAACCATTTTTACCACAGATGCAGTACATGTATATGCATAATGGGGGTCATTGCGACCCGATCGCTCACTGCAGTTTATCGCAGCACAGCGTTTGGGCCAGAATTGCGCATGCGCCGGCGCATGCCGGATGGCCGAAGGCCGTCGTTCAGTAGCGATTGTCTTTGCCTGTTTGACAGGCAGAGACGGTCGCAGTGCGGGAGGAGGCTGGACGGCGGCGTTAAGGGGCGTTTAGGGGGCCCGGTCCGGGCAACGCAGGCGTGGCCGGACTGTTGGGGGGGGGGGGGGGGGGGGTGGCGGGCCACGGCAGCTGCGTGACGTCAACTCCCGGCCAGCCGCAGGAGCTGCGCTGGCCGGGAGTTACTCCACAAATACAAAAGCATCGCTGCTGTGCGATGCTTTTGTAGTTGTGGGGGGCCGGACTGACATGCGGGGCGGACTAGCCCTGTGCTGGGCGTCCCCCCACATGTCAGGGAGGATGATCGTAGCTGTGCTACATTTAGCACAGCTACGATCAACTCGGAATGACCCCCGATGTACTATTGAATTATGCTGATGAAATACAGAACAATTCAACAAAGTGTTAATAAATGTAGAAATCAGTGCGTCCTGGAAATAATCCAAACATAACGTCATTCTATCTCAATATATCTCCAGCATGGCAATAGTGTAATGACCATATGACGGTGAACTGAGAATGAATGAACCCTAACTGCAAGTCCAATTTAAGAGTTAATATAGTGAAGAAATCAAAAGTGTTGTAATGTTTAGGAATCCATGCACTGTTCTCCAAAACACAAGTCTGTCTTCCTCTCCCTTCTGCCCATTCTCCTCCCCTCTCACTCTGCTTTCTATGGGTCTCCTGGCCAGGCAGTGACGTCAGCCTGGGGAAAGGGATAAAGAGAAGATCATAAGGCATCGGGGGATCAGGCTGTTTCAGCTGCTGCTTGCAGAAAGACTTTTATTCCGGAACTGCATCTAACAGATATCTGCTTTTATTGTGTTTATTACATTACTAAGAGAAAAAAATGCCACAAAATGTGGTCCTGCCTGGACCTGCTCCATGGGGATTCAGGCTGACTGGGGGTATAGATTTTAATCAGCCCCTACTCATCTCTAGGGTAAGTTGATTTTAGGATTCCTTTGAGTAAGAGATTACTAACAATATTTTTTTTTCCACAGAAAGTAAAAGATCTTTATATTTCTTTAAACTGTGCTGGTCTGTAATGAGAAAAACAAGATTGTCCTAGTGTAAATTCTTTAACAGGTGACATTGGCTAATAACTCTTAATTTAGTCCAAGTGGTAACTTAACATGACATATAGATGATGTGGTCATCAATGCTTCTAAGCTCAGTGCTTTCGCTGTTCTGTGTGTTACTGCCTATAGTACTGTGCTTATTATGGGACAATAATAGTGTATGAAGTACAAAAGTATATGGCTTTGTCTCTCCAGTACTGTGTGCTAGATATGTGTCTCATACATTCAGCAGTGTGAAGGTTTGTTTTATTTGCTTAATTTTGACTATTAATGTTTAAGAAGTCAATTTGTAATTGCTGCACATTAATATGTGCTGTACAACTTAATTAATTACAACTTAATTAATGTTAAAGAGCCTGTTTCATAGTTGCACATTAATGCTGCAGCAGATGTGATCTTTGACTCAGAGGATGTGCGATAATATGCCAATTGAATAGACAATGGAATTTGTATAGAGACATCACCAGAGCCCTTGCAGCTGCATACACATTCGCCGCATCGCGGCAGATCCTGAAAACATCGGCTCTTCAAGACAGTCTACCGTCACTCATAATGGCTGCCGCAACTGAGACGCCGGAGAAGTGATTCCTGCATACAGGATCACAGTCGGCGTCTAATAGATGCCCTGAAAAAAAGTCCCGACACACCTGCCTTTTTGCCATCAGTCCCCGTTGCCTCCCACAAAATGGCTGCTGCTTGTCAATCACTTGTGAATTAATACTCACTGCGAGCGTGATTGCTGCATGTGCGCATTGTTGCAGCAAAGCATGCACAGTCTACTGATAATCGCTCAATTGTAAAACATCGGAATAGCATATAACTCTGATACAGGCGCAACATCATATTTTAAGTGGTTTGTACCTTACAGTATTTCATGAAACAATCAAGAATCATTGTACATATGTTTCCAACAGCTGGGAGAACATATGTTTAGCACAGTTTCTTAGCCCCTTACACTAGAATTATAAATGGGCAGTATCCAATCTTTAGATCAACAGTAAAAAGGTTGGCAGTCAATAAGTCGACCACTAATGGTCAACATGCACCAGGTCAGCATGGTCAAAGGGTCTACATGGCGATGGTCAACACAGCATATGGTCGGCATGAGGTTTTTTCACAATTTTTTCATACTTTACCAACTGTGTGGGCTACTATTAGGAATAGTAACCTGCGCAGAACGGCGCAGTAGTGAAGCGATGCACCTTGCCCCGAAGCATGGTGAGCAAAGCACTAATTGCAGTCTCCGGTAGTTGGACGGAGTAAACTACACGAAAAAAACATAACAAATATCACGTCGACCTTTTATCTGTCGACCTTTTGCCCATGTTGACCTTTTGTCAATGTCAATCTTTTGGGGTCAACCTAGACATTGTTGACCTTTTCACTGTTGACTTAATGATCCACACCCCAAAGTTTATTGCAAATACACTATTTGACGATTAAACAAGAAAGTATAACGCGCCTTGATGTTGTTTATATCTCCCAACTGCTACTGTAACATGCGATTGAGACGTATTATCTCTTTCGCGTTCCTGGGCAGTACAGGGATGTGGCTATGCAGGCGTACAGCAATGGTCTGTCTTATGGGCGTATTATGGGATTGCCAAAGTGTGTCACTGATGTGGCTGCATAATCGCTCACATGGAGGCCATACTCTGATGGAGACTATACATCTGGCATGGGGCTGGTACACGTCTCCATGGCGCACAATCCATGGCTGCATCTACAGACACACCAACAGGGAGGTAACTAGTCATTTGTGGGCCTCATAGCAACATTTTATGGGCCCCATGTACCGCCCAGTGGCAAACAACTACATAGAAACATGGGACAGGCATATGGTTGCAGAAGAAATACCAGCAAATGACGCACACTTGGGCGCTGCAGCATCCTAAACAGAACAGCTTCATAATGAGCACTAACACAGCTCTGCATTATATTATACATTGTGCACTGAAACCAATGCAGAAATTGATCCGGAGGACTTGAATGCACAAATGCAGACATCAGGTTGTAAATGCCCATTAATAAAGCTTGCTAGAGGTCGCCAGTAAATTATTATGTAAGAGAATGCACTGGTACACACACTTTCAGGTGCTCTGCATTATTTCCAACATTGCTTGTAGAATATATATAAATACATATATTAGAGTACTATGAGGGTACTCATTAAGCACATGGTGTAGGGAAAGCACACTTAAATGCAAGGACAAAGTATGAGATAATTTATTACTTTTCACAGGTGTTTTGTAATCCCCATGTGTCCAGGGCCTGAGAAAACAGTTTTCCCCAGATGGTGGCAGGTGGACTTGTTTACATAGGCATTATGGGCCTGATTGAGACCTGATCGCTGCGATCAGATAGTTGCCACCCAGGGGGAGTGAAAATTCGGCCCTTGCAAGTGTGCAATTACATGTGTACACCCTCAGTCAGCGGACAGCTGTAAAGCCATTTGCATCACACTCACCAATGAATGTTTTTCCTATTCTGTGCAGTCTGTGCTCTATACTTACTCCTCCAGTATGAAGGAATCAGGATGATCGGGTCCGGAGCTGACGTCACACACCCGCCCTGAAAACGCGTGGGAACGCCTGCGTTTTTCCTGACACTCCCAGAAAACTGGTAGCTACCACCCACAAACATCCACTTCCTGTCAATCACCTTGCGAACGTCCATGCAATCCAAATTCTCGCACCATCCTGTCGCTGTTTGTACACATTGCGGCACATACGCATGCTCAGTAGTTCGATAATTGCCCGCTGTGCGAAAATGCACAGCAGCGATCAGATCTGAATCGGGCACTTAATCACGCAGGTCTAGATTACAGAGCTATGGGCATGTGCATTCTTATACACATATCTTTATATAAATGCAGCAAAGCTGTTTTATATACTTACATATGAGCTACAATAAAATATTAAGGTGATCATACTAAAGTTTTAAGTCATATCTTTAAGTGTTTCTTCATCTATGTTGCTATACTGAACAAATAATTTGTTCCTCATAGTAATGTATACAGGGCAACTCGGCTTAAAGTAGATAGTACACTGGTCTTGTACCCCTATAGTCCTGTGAACCAGGAACTGCTGATATTGAGAGTCATTCTGACCCGCCAGCATCAGCGGCCCGCATCACAGTTTTCCGATGGCAGTAAACTGCACATGTGCAGTGGCCGCGTGGACACACACATTGCGGCCGCATCCCCGAAGGATGCGACCCCAATGTGATTAAGAGCAGCGGGTATTGTGGTGGCGGAGTTACAGCGTTGCAGGGGCGGTGCAGGGAAAACAGGGGTCAAGTCAGCGGCATTTTCGTGGCGGCTGCATGACGTCACACGCAGCCGCTCCAATAAAAAAAAAAAAGTGCCTGCTGAACACCTGACAGCGCAACCAGGCTGCGTTCACATTAGAACATTAGTTCTGATGCGTCCACAATTAGATTGTGGACACACTGGGAGGCAGCCCGCCGCATGTGCAGAGATGAACGCAGATCTGGCTGCGCATGCCGCGATCTGCGGCAGTCTCTGAATAACTCCCCTTGTCAAGTTTTAAGATATCGTCAGTGGTTTTTACATTTTTTACTGGTATGCTAACTGGGCATTGGGAGTATTTTATTTCTTGTTATTTCATGAAAAGTATTCCTTTAAGTCCGCTGTAGGGGTGAAGCGCAGCACTCTTTAAAAGCAAACATAAGGGAGTTACCTACATGAAATACTGCCTTTCTAACTATTGTTTTACAGAGAACGATTGTAATTTCCCTGGAATGCCATTTAGCAATACGTCTTAAGTGTTGGTAACAAAACAAGTTAATACAACTACAGTAAGAAAAAGAAACTGTTCACATACACTATGATTCAGGTTAGAATATATATTTTAGCAGTTGTTGGTCAATGATTGGATAAATATCTCCACTGGTAACTGCAATGAAAACAATCATTATGTCAGTATACAGTACCTGGTTGGTCTGCCATCATGTACACACTGCTTTAAAATGGAACATGATAAATAGTTGGACTACAAACTAAACAAAAACATGAACGTTTTTACAGCAGTCTGTATTTTGATTAAAGCTATAGACAATTCTTTCTCCTCAGTACATTATGGAGCTGATTCTGACCAAACAAAAAAAGCAAGTTATGCAGGCCATACATCAGAACAATTTCTCTCCAACCAGCCAACTAGTTGGCAGGTTGGAAAGATAATCTGGCAATGTGTGGGAGCAAACGATTTCAGCCGTTTGCTCCCACACACTAAAAAATGTCCAGAAACGGTCTGTCCAACTAGTTGGGAAAATCAAACCTGTTTGATTTTCCCAACTAATCGTTCAGGTGTAGGGGAAACTTAACTCTGCATCTTGGTAAAACCATGTTGCACTGCAGTTGGGGCAGATTTAAAATATACAGAGTGATTTAGATATAGGAGGGGGTGTCCTAGTTCAAATCTAAATTGCAGTGTGAAAATATTGCAGCCCAGCATTTGTGGGCTCCAGGCAAAAGCAGCTTTATTTTTTAATAAATGTACTATATTTGCACCCCTTTAATTGCAACATGGTTTCTCCAGGTGCACAGTTACTATTTTTTCTTTTGTCCCCAGATCAGAATCAGCCCCAATGTCCTTCACTAATTATAGTTACAGACACCATTCCTTGTAAGACAAGAATCCAATTCAGCCTTACAGTGCATTCTGTTAGTATACAGTATTTGCTCTTGTGGTAAGAAGTTCTACAGCATTATACAGTAATACTTGCTGTACAGAACCCATATATCTATTATCCGTCTATCTAGGTTAGTAATATGTATTATGATTACAACGTAATACCTGTAAAAAAAGAGTATTGTTAAGACAAAAAATGTCTAAAGCTCTTTTGATTGATAGCTTTAAGACAGAGTATGTTAATACTATATAGTGGAGAGGTGAGGGTTCCGATGTTAATTGTTAATCCACTAAAGACGGACTCCATTTTAAAGATATCAATCAAAGGAGCTTTAAACATTTTTTGTCTGAACATCCAACCTGAATTAGGCCGTACTGTATATACATTTACCATAACACGGATCCCAATATCTGCTGTAGACCCACGGCACAGCAGTCCCGGGATACGGTCATTAGGTCGACCACACTTAGGTCGACAGTCATTAGGTCAACCACTATTGGTCGACATGCATTAGGTCAACACGGTCATTAGGTTGACATGTACTAGGTTAAGATGGAAAAAAGTCATCATGCGGTTTAATTTTTTTTCTTAATTTTTTTAACTTTTTCATACTTTACAATCCACGTGGACTATGAATGGGAATAGTAACCTGTGCCGAGCGCAGCAAGACGCCTTTGCTCGCCATGCGAGGGGACATGGTGCACTAATTGGGGTACCCTGTCACTTTACGAAGAAAACGACACCAAAAAAAGTAAAAAAAAAACCCTCATATCGACCTTGCTCATGTCGACTTAATGCATGTTGACCAATAGTGGTCGACCTACGTGTGGTCGACCTAATGATCCATACCCGCAGTCCCAATAGGCTTTTATGTGGTTGTGATGCAGCAAGCTACAGAAAGAGCAACTTTCCAGAGCTTGTGCCCGATAGGCCTTGAAAAAAAGATTAATGTCCCCTACAGACTTTCTTCACTCCCCCCGTCACCCGGCTCCATAGCACTGCACGTTACTATGGACAAGATTGTCCATATTGGCCTGCATGCATAAGCGACGGGGCACCAACGATGAACGGGGCCGCGCATTGTTCATCGTTGGTGCCTACACACTGCGCAATATGAACGAGTTCTCATTCATTAATGAACGAGAACATTTATATCGTGCAGTGTTATCTACCAGTGTGTAGGGCCCTTGAGAATGATCCCTCTCCGTACCTTGCAGTTTGAATACAATGCACTTTATAACAGTTTTCCGTTAAGTCCAATCGCTGATATAATTATTAATGGAATTATTTTTATCAGATGTCATACTTTTACCAAGTAGCAAAATGAAACAGGATAAAAGTTTGGTGGAGATTTTTCCTATGTAGCCATTTAACTGACAAAATATTTTTCAGAAAAAAACGCTCAGAAAATTTAGTTTTTTTAAATGAGTAAATTAGGTGTAGAATGTGTATTAGACCTTATTCAAAATGATTTTAAAGAAAATAAAATTCTTTTTTTTGATATTTGAATTTTTAAACATCGGTCACCACCAACGTAAAATTGCGACCATCGGACACATTGTGGCTTTCATTTTGAAAGGACAGCCACCAGGTACACAGGGTGTCGTGGGGGGGAAGGGGGGCGGGGGTTCATTTACCCTTCCACCAGTGGCTGCTATTGTTGACAGCTGCTGGGTAGGGGGTCTTGCTGTGCTGGCCGATCAGCAGTGATCGGCAGCACGGCAAACTCTAGGGGAGGGTGCGTGGAAGCAGAGGGACCTTCTGGTCCTGCTGAGAGCAGCAACAGAGGGAAGTTTATCTGACTGGTCGCATCCTGTGCGACCAGGTCAGATAAGACACTTTCTGATTGTCCAATACAGCATCTCCTGAACATCCCACACAATTTACTTTTGCAGTTACTGAATTAATGTTATGTTTAAAAAAACAAATTTCTCAAGAAATAATAAAATCTGCACAGGTAAGTGCAATACGCAAATGAGTGTGACGTAGGGGATTGCAGCATACTCTACATAGGGAGTGTGGGAGACCTCTGAGGGAGTATTCAATCTGTACTTGCTAAAAGAAAATATCAATATTCAACTAGTATTATATCTTTAGAATAAACACAGGGCCTAAATCAGCATGGAACTCTGCTCCGACAGAAGCAGCACTGCGCGTGTGCACAAAGTGAGATGCGACGGCATCTCACATGTGCTAACGTGCGTTCGCAGGGCGTTGTAGCAGCATTTTAGGGGAGCGGTACGGACAACGCAGGCATCTCCGAACCATTTCTGGGGCGAGCCGCCGTGGCTGCGTGACGTCACATGCAGCTGCTGCGAGCCTAAACATGGCGAGTTGCCATCTGCCTTAGCAGCTAGGCTGCGTAGGCAGAGGGCAACCCTAAACATGCGAGAGCATCGCTGTCTTGCAATGCACTCACATGTTTGCGGGGGGGGGGGGGGGGGTCGGGGGCAGGACCCAGCATGCGGATGCAGGGTGGACTTGCCCTGTGCTGGGTGTCCCCCCCACATGTCAGAGAATAGGGTTGTAGGTGTGCGATTTTTCGCACATCTACAGCCCATGCTGGATTAGGCCCACAGCTCCATGCCTTACTTATCACGGTGTGCAAATAGCTGTTTATGCTGAAAATGGCTCTTTAACACTAGAGTTATATAGCATAGTACAAAGGGACAGCGTGATGCAAAAAGGGATGTGGTCTCACGAGGAAGGGGCGTGGCCACACAATAGTACCATTTAAAATTACGCCACACAGTAGCACAATCTTATTCACATTACCCTGCGCAAAGTAGTGCTGTTTATAATGTCCCCAGTAGTGGGGCCGGTTATACACATAATAATAGCCCCTGTAGTAGCACCAGTTATACACATAATAGCCCCTGGGGTAGCGCCGGTTATACACATAATAGCCCCTGTGGCAGCGCCAGTTATACACATAATAGTCCCTGGGGTAGCACCAGTTATACACATAATAGCCCCTGTAGTAGCGCTAGTTACATATAATGCCCTCAAAACTACAATTTATACAAATTATGCTCCCCATCCCACCAGTGGTGCAAGTAGAAAAAATGTCTTAGTGGTACCATGTGCGTGCGGCAAAAAAATGGGTGTGGCCAAATGCCACATGGGGCATGGCCAATGAAAAATAAGATTTTACTTACCGGTAAATCTATTTCTCATAGTCCTTAGTGGATGCTGGGACCATGGGGAATAGACGGGCTCCGCAGGAGACAGGGCACTTTAAGAAAGAATTAGGAATACTGGTGTGCACTGGCTCCTCCCTCTATGTCCCTCCTCCAGACCTCAGTTAAGGAAACTGTGCCCGGAAGAGCTGACAGTACAAGGAAAGGATTTTGGAATCCAGGGTAAGACTCATACCAGCCACACCAATCACACCGTATAACTCGTGATAAACTTACCCAGTTAACAGTATGCACAAGAACAGAGCACCAGATAAACCTGATGCAACCATAACATAACCCTTATTTAAGCAATAACTATATACAAGTATTGCAGAAGAAGTCCGCACTTGGGACGGGTGCCCAGCATCCACTACGGAATACGAGAAATAGATTTACCGGTAAGTTAAATATTATTTTCTCTAACGTCCTAGTGGATGCTGGGGACTCCGTAAGGACCATGGGGATTATACCAAAGCTCCCAAACGGGCGGGAGAGTGCGGATGACTCTGCAGCACCGAATGAGCAAACACAAGGTCCTCCTCAGCCAGGGTATCAAACTTGTAGAACTTTGCAAAAGTGTTTGAACCCGACCAAGTAGCTGCTGGGCAAAGCTGTAATGCCGAGACCCCTCGGGCAGCCGCCCAAGAAGAGCCCACCTTCCTTGTGGAATGGGCTTTTACGGATTTTGGAGACGGCAATCCAGCCGCAGAATGAGCCTGCTGAATCGTGTTACAGATCCAGCGAGCAATAGTTTGCTTTGAAGCAGGAGCACCCAGCTTGTTGGATGCATACAGGATAAACAGCGACTCAGTTTTCCTGACTCCAGCCGTTCTGGCTACGTAAACCTTCAAAGCCCTGACTACATCTAGTAACTTGGAATCCTCCAAGTCACGAGTAGCCGCAGGCACCACAATAGGTTGGTTCCAATGAAAAGAGGACACCACTTTTGGCAGAAGTTGCGGACGAGTCCGTAATTCTGCCCTGTCCATATGGAAAACCAGATAGGGGCTTTTATGTGACAAAGCCGCCAATTCTGACACACGCCTAGCCGAAGCTAAGGCCAATAGCATGACCACCTTCCACGTGAGATATTTTAACTCCACGGTTTTAAGTGGCTCAAACCAGTGTGATTTCAGGAAACTCAACACCACGTTAAGATCCCAAGGTGCCACTGGTGGCACAAAAGGGGGCTGAATATGCAGCACTCCCTTTACAAACGTCTGAACTTCAGGAAGAGAAGCCAGTTCCTTTTGAAAGAAAATGGATAGGGCTGAAATCTGGACCTTAATGGACCCCAATTTTAAGCCCAAAGTCACTCCCGACTGTAGGAAGTGAAGGAAATGGCCCAGCTGGAATTCCTCTGTAGGGGCATTCCTGGCCTCACACCAAGCAACATATTTTCGCCATATACGGTGATAATGTTTAGCCGTCACGTCCTTCCTAGCCTTTATTAGCGTAGGAATAACCTCATCCGGAATGTCTTTTTCTGCTAGGATCCGGCGTTCAACCGCCATGCCGTCAAACGCAGCTGCGGTAAGTCTTGGAACAGACGGGGCCCCTGTTGCAACAGATCCTGTCTGAGAGGCAGAGGCCATGGGTCCTCTGTGAGCATTTCTTGTAGTTCCGGATACCAAGTCCTTCTTGGCCAATCCGGAACAATGAGTATTGTTCTCACTCCTCTTTTTCTTACGATTCCCAGCACCTTGGGTATGAGAGGAAGAGGAGGAAACACATAAACCGACTGGAACACCCACGGTGTCACAAGTGCGTCCACAGCCTGAGGGTCTCTTGACCTGGCGCAATACATTTGTAGCTTTTTGTTGAGGCGGGATGCCATCATGTCCACCTGTGGCAGTTCCCATCGATTTGTAATCTGTGTGAAGACTTCTTGATGAAGTCCCCACTCTCCCGGGTGGAGGTCGTGCCTGCTGAGGAAGTCTGCTTCCCAGTTGTCCACTCCCGGAATGAACACTGCTGACAGTGCTTGCACGTGATTCCCCGCCCAGCGAAGAATTCTGGTGGCTTCCGCCATCACCACCCTGCTCCTTGTGCCGCCTTGGCGGTTTACATGAGCCACTGCGGTGATGTTGTCTGACTAAATCAGCACCGGATGGTTGCGAAGCAGAGGTTCCGCTTGACTTAGGGCGTTGTATATGGCCCTTAGTTCCAGGATATTGATGTGCAGACAAGTCTCCTGACTTGACCACAGACCCTGGAAATTTCTTCCCTGTGTGACTGCCCCCCACCCTCGGAGGCTTGCATCCATGGTCACAAGGACCCAGTCCTGAATGCCGAACCTGCGACCCTCGAGAAGGTGAGCACTCTGCAGCCACCACAGAAGAGACACCCTGGCCCTGGGGGATAGGGTGATCAGCCGCTGCATCTGAAGATGCGATCCGGTCCACTTGTCCAACAGATCCCACTGAAAGGTCCTCGCATGGTACCTGCCGAAGGGAATGGCCTCGTATGACGCCACCATCTTTCCCAGGACTCGCGTGCAGTGATGCACCGACACCTGTTTTGGTTTTAAGAGGTCTCTGACCAGAGTCACGAGCTCCTGAGCCTTCTCCGTCGGGAGAAAAACCTTCTTCTGGTCTGTGTCCAGAATCATGCCCAGGAAGGGCAGACGCGTCGTAGGAATCAGCTGCGACTTTGGAATATTCAGAATCCAGCCGTGCTGTTGCAACACTTCCCGAGAGTGTGCTACGCTGATCAGCAACTGCTCTCTGGACCTCGCCTTTATGAGGAGATCGTCCAAGTATGGGATAATTGTGACTCCTTGCTTTCGCAGGAGCACCATCATTTCTGCCATTACCTTGGTAAATATTCTCGGTGCCGTGGACAGACCAAACGGCAACGTCTGGAATTGGTAATGACAGGCCTGTATCACAAATCTGAGGTACTCCTGATGAGGTGGATAAATGGGGACATGCAGGTAAGCATCCTATATGTCCAGAGACACCATAAAATCCCCCTCTTCCAGGCTTGCAATGACCGCTCTGAGCGATTTCATCTTGAACTTGAACCGTTTCAGGTAACTGTTCAGGGATTTTAAATTCAATATGGGTCTGATCGAACCGTCCGGTTTCGGTACCACACCATTGTTGAATAGTAACCCCTTCCCTGTCGAAGGAGGGGAACCTTTACCACCACCTGCTGGAGATATAATTTGTGAATTGCCGCCAACACTATTTTCCTCTCTATGGGGGAAGCTGGCAGGGCCGATTTGAGGTAACGGTGAGGGGGCATCACTTCGAATTCCAGCTTGTATCCCTGAGATACAATCTGTATAGCCCAGGGATCCACCCGTGAGCAAACCCACTGGTAGCTGAAATTTCGGAGACGCGCCCCCACCGATCCTGGCTCCACCTGTGGAGCCCCAGCGTCATGCGGTGGATTTAGTGGAAGCCGGGGAGGACTTCTGTTCCTGGGAACTAGCTGTATTGTGCAGCTTCTTCCCTCTACCCCTGCCTCTGGCAAGAAAGGACGCACCTCGGACTCTCTTGCCTCTTTGTGATCGAAAGGACTGCATTTGGTAATAAGGTGCTTTCTTAGGCTGTGAGGGAATATATGGCAAAAAATTTGACTTCCCAGCAGTAGCTGTGGAAACTAGGTCCGAGAGACCGTCCCCAAACAATTCCTCACCCTTGTAAGGTAAAACCTCCATGTGCCTTTTTGAGTCGGCATCAGCTGTCCATTGCCGAGTCCACAGGACCCTTCTGGCAGATATCGACATTGCATTTATTCTAGAGCCCAGTAGGCGTCTCTCTGGGCATCTCTCATATATAGGACCGCGTCTTTTATATGCGCCAGGGTCAGTAATATAGTATCCTTGTCCAAGGTATCAAGTTCCTCAGATAAAGTATCTGTCCATGCTGCTACAGCACTACACATCCAGGCCGACGCAATTGCCGGCCTTAGTAGGGTACCTGAATGTGTATAAATGGACTTCAGGATACCTTCCTGCTTTCTATCCGCAGGATCTTTTAGGGTGGCCGTATCCTGTGACGGCAGGGCTACCTTCTTAGATAAGCGTGTCAAAGCTTTGTCTACCCTAGGGGAGGATTTCCAGCGTAACCTGTCCGTTGGCGGGAAAGGATACGCCATAAGCAACCGTTTGGAAATCTGCATTTTTCTATCTGGAGATTCCCAAGCTTTTTCACATAACTCATTTAACTTATGTGAAGGGGGAAAGGTCACCGCATGCCTTTTTCCCCCAAACATATAAACCCTCTTGTCAGGGACTGGGTTTTCCTCTGAGATGTGCAATACATCCTTCATTGGTATAATCCTGTAGCGGATGGCTTTAGCCATTTTAGGCTGCAACTTTGCATCATCGCCATCGACACTGGAGTCAGAATCCGTGTCGATATCTGTGTCAACAATTTGGGATAGTGGGCGCTTCTGAGACCCTGACGGCCTCTGCGCTGTAGGAGCAGGCATGGGTTGAGACCCTGACTGTCCTAAGGCTTCAGCTTTATCCAACCTTTTATGCAAGGAATTAACATTATCATTTAAAACCTTCCACATATCCATCCAATCGGGCGTCGGCGCCGATCCCACATTCATTTGTACCTGCTCTGCTTCCACATAGCCTTCCTCGTCAAACATGCCGACACAAGCGTACCGACACACCACACACACAGGGGATGCTCTATTTGAGGACAGAACCCCCACAAGGCCTTTTGGAGAGACAGAGAGAGAGTATGCCAGCACACACCCCAGGAATTACACAGTAACTTAGGGTTTACCCAGTAGCTGCTGTATATACTGATTTTGCGCAAAATTTATGTGCCCCCCCCCCCTCTTTTTACCCTCTTTCTACCGTGAATCTGCAGGGGAGAGCCCGGGGAGCTTCCTCTCAGCGGAGCTGTGGAGAGAAAATGGCGCTGGTGAGTACTGAGGAAGAAGCCTCGCCCCCTCAGCGGCGGGCTTCTGTCCCGCGATTTTGTGTAAAATAATGGCGGGGGCTCATGCATATATACAGTGCCCAACTGTATATATGCCCACTTTGCCAAGAGGTCTCTAATTGCTGCCCAGGGCGCCCCCCCCCCTGCGCCCTGCACCCTACAGTGACCGGAGTGTGTGGGTTTAATGTGGGAGCAATGGCGCACAGCTGCAGTGCTGTGCGCTACCTCATGTGAAGACTGGAGTCTTCTGCCGCCGCTTTTGAAGTCTTCTTGCTTCGCACGCCGGCTTCTGGCTCTGCGAGGGGGACGGCAGCGCGGCTCTGGGATCGGACGACCAAGGGTGCATTCCTGTGTTCGATCCCTCTGGAGCTAATGGTGTCCAGTAGCCTAAGAAGCATGACCTATCCACAGTGAGTAGGGCTGCTTCTCTCCCCTCAGTCCCACGTAGCAGAGAGTCTGTTGCCAGCAGACCTCTCTGAAAATAAAAAAATCCTAACAAAATACTTTCTATTCAGCAAGCTCAGGAGAGCTCACTAAAGTGCACCCAGCTCGTCCGGGCACAGATTCAAACTGGGGTCTGGAGGAGGGACATAGAGGGAGGAGCCAGTGCACACCAGTATTCCTAATTCTTTCTTAAAGTGCCCTGTCTCCTGCGGAGCCCGTCTATTCCCCATGGTCCTTACGGAGTCCCCAGCATCCACTAGGACGTTAGAGAAATGGGGGCTTGATACACATATGGGGGTCCACATACACATATTACCCCAATAGTGTCAGATACACATATGCCCCCACCGTGCCAGATACAGTATGCTCTACAGTGCCTGATATGCCCTCACAGTGCCAGATACACGAATGCCCCACAGTGCCAGATACACAAGTGCCCCACAGTGCCAGATACACAAATGCCCCACAGTGCCAGATATACCAGTGCCCCAGTGCCAGATACACACAAATGCCCCCAGCAGTGCCATATATGCCCCCACAGTGCCAGTGCCAGATACACAGTGCCAGATACACATTGCCCCAGAGTGCCATATACACAGCCTTCCACACACACACACATATATACACATACACAGACACGGATACACACACACTTTCTCACTCACGCTCCTTCACATACCATCTGGCTGGCTGGATTTGTAGCTGTTTCTGTCCTCTTCAGCCTGGTCCCGTAGAGCAGCAGCAGGGATGCAGAGCAGGGAGAGCGCCTCTCCAGTCAGGCGCCTACCTGCTTTGCATCCCTTTGCTGAGCGGGTAGCGCCGGCCCTGCATAGTAGGTTAGTTCCACATTCCGTGTGTGGACATTAGTTGGAATGTGACACCAGTGTTTCTGAAGAGTTTTATGCGGTGTCTTAAGTGCAAAAATGTTAATTGCTGTTTTTTTTTTTTATCTTAATTTGTTGCAGAAATAGCACTCAAGTTTCAGAATGGTATCCCATTGCTAATATTAGCCACCAGGCTGAATGTATACAAGTTACATCAGAACAGAGCTACAGATTTATAGTGCAGTACATCTCAGCTGCTTAGCAGGTGCAAGGGACATATGACCTCTCCCTGCTCCCTCAGTTCATATGTTCAGATCTATGATAACATCGCCTCAGTCTCCTGAATGCCTTGGCTGATATGTTCTGGGGCAAGCCCTGTTTGTGAAACGTTATCCACATACTGAAAGGTGTAAGTGGAGCTAGATTTCTGAGCAGAGTTTAATTTATTTGCTTTCTACCCTAGATATTATCTTGTTATTATAGCCAACATAAAAAATTTATCATACAGATGTGTCCTCGTACAACTAGCGTCAATACGTCATGTGACGCGAGACGACTGGTGCTTGTGAGCCACCAGGTCCTGGGCAACTCTGCTAGCGCTGGGCGTATTTTTTGCGTATTTTTCCCGGAAATGTGATTTAGTTGCAATGCAGCTAGGATGCACCAGGAGGCTGTACTGATTAATGTGATATACGGTACCTGTATATTGTGTGTGACTAATACCCCTTTTCCACTAGCTCAAAAAACACGGGTAAATGCACGGGGGCACGCATTTACCCGTGTTTTTTGCTAGTGGAAACGGCTCCCTCTGCAAAAACCCGGATCAAGTGATCCGGGAATCCTACCCGGGTAGCTTACCGGGTTGAACACGAGTTCACCTCGGTAAGCTGTGCAGTGTAAACGGAAGCCTTGTCGATGCGACACGGCTCCTGTTCACAGTGTATGGAAGGGCGGCGCTGGGAGATCATGTGATCTCCAAGCGCTGCCCCTGCCGCGTCATCAGCAGCGTCACCAACCCGGCAATATGCCGGGTTGGTGAGTGCAGTGGGAAAGGGGGCTCTGATGTGGGTCGCAGCCGGGTAGCACCCGTGTCAGGCTCCTGGCTGCGACCCTCATCACTAGTGGAAAAGGGGTATGAGTCTGAGCACGGAATTTGGCATTGTAGCACATCGTAAACAGGTTCAGGGGGTATTCAATTACCCGCAATCATTGATCATGGGTAACTGTGTTGCCGGGGGGGGGGGGGGGAGACGACGGGGTTGTTTCAGTTAGCCCCGATAAACCAATGCAAGACGTGGCTTATGAAGGATTTCACATCACCTGCCTCAGGTAGGCATAGCAAAATCCCAGAAAACAGGGCTGTTTCTACCAAAAACAATGAGGTTTCAGTGAACCTGTGTTTTCTCGGGTGAAAAGGATTTTTTTTTTTTTCGGGTGACCTAACTGTATACGACAAAAAAATATTATGAAAGAAACACTGAAAAATCACGAAAACGTCAGTTTTTCCGCTCCCGATGCTTCTTTGCAGATAATTGAATACCCCCTTCAGCCTCAGTGGGGTATGCAATTAGTTCCGATCATTTCGGAGTGAATAAATTTGTCCCACATGAGTATTCAATTAGGACCGTTTTCGTCCGTTTTGAAGGCATTTTTGCCAATGCCTTTTCACCTTTTTATTTTTGAAAGAATATTTTATTGGGTGATATGAAATTAGGTTACAGCTTGTGAGAAAAAATACAGCAGGCTTGTTATGAGATCTTAATCAGACATCGTTATACTGTACATAGCACCTGCAGTCTAGTATACATCATTGGAGCTCGACAGCAGTGTAACTCGTTATAACATTGAAATAGCACTTAACATTTTGTGAATGTGGAGAAGAATATACTAGTCAAAGATCTTAAGAGAAAAAGAAAAAAGTGTAGTAGATTGTGGGAGAGAAGGAGGAAGAAGATAGCATAGAACTTTAATGCATATGTATAGAGGGAGATAGGAAGGTAGAAAGGGTGCAGAGAAGGAGAACATGAGAAGAGGGGGAGAGAGAGGGTGATAGAGAGGGTGGGGGGAGGCATGATTAGGGATAGGAATTACAAAATCGGAGATGCAACCATAAGATAAAAGTAGTGGGGGGGGGGGGGGGGGGGGTTGCCAGTCGGGGTGTATCATCATGCTAGGGGAATTCAGATGATTTTAGATGGTTGACAAGGGAGGTTCAGCGTTGTAATAATCGGTCCAAGGTGACCAAACGCGGATAAATTGAATCGGGGTGTCATGTAGGACTGAGGAGATTCGTTCCAGTCTGTAAGTTGACCATATGGCGTTGATAGTAGCAGGGACGGGAGGGGGGGCTGTGGATTTCCAGTGCGATGCAATTTGACACTTCGCTGTGTTAAGTATGTGATTGATCAGTTTGAGTGTGGGAGATTGGGGATCGGTCTAGCTAAGAGAGAATAGAAAGGTGAAGAGGGCATATCAAAGTCAGTGATATTTTTAATTAGTTTGTGTATTTCCTTCCAGTATTGACTTATACTAGGACACGTCCACCATACGTGTAATAAGGATCCTCTCTGGCCACATTGTCGCCAGCAAAGGTCCGAGGCATCAGGGAAGATTGCGCGGAGTCGGGTCGGAACCAGATACCATCTAGTATAAAGTTTATAGGCATTTTCTTTAATGCTCACTGAGATTGAGCATTTTGATATGGCCATTTTAATTAGGGACCAATCTTCGGGGGTGAGAACCTCCCCCGTGTCATTCTCCCATGCCAGTTCGTGGGATTCCTTAGCAGGTTGATTGTGTGATAGCAAAATCTGATAAATTGACGATATAAGACCTTTAGATAAGTGCCGTGAACGACAGAGGGATTCAATAGCTGAAGTGGGTGTGAGGAGAGTGCCTGGGGAGGATCGGTGAAGCGAGTGGTAGAAGTGTCGGATTTGTAAAAATTGGTAAAAAACTCTGTGGGGGAGGTTAAAGCGTGATTGTAGATTAGCAAAGTCCGGGAAGGTGTGTAGGGGAGCTAGGTCCAAGAGAAACAAAATATTGTGGGCAGTCCAATGTGGGAGATGATAGTGGTCCATACCGGGAGTGAAAATAGGATTATTCCATAAGGGGACCAGGAGGGGGTTGAATGAGCGGAGTTTGTAGAATCGTGTACAATAATCCCATATGGATAACGTGAATCGTATTGTGGGGAGCATAATTGAGGTTGGTGGACGTTGCGTGCGCGGGCACCATAAGAGGGTGGAAGGGGAGTATACCGATAATGTGTGGGCTTCTATATGTGTCCAGACTTTCTGGTTGGGCGGGGCATGCCAGTGAATGCAAGAGGCTAGGTGGGTGGCTCGGTAGTATTTGATTAGGTCAGGTATGCCTATACCTCCTGTGGATTGGTGTTTATGTAGTATTCGCATCTTAACTCTTGGTTTTTTGGTTGCCCATATAAAATTTGAAATGTCTCGCTGCAGGTTCTTAAGGATTGAAGTAGGGATGTGGATTGGTAGTGTCTGCCATAAATATAATAAGCGGGGTAGAACGTTCATTTTGACCGCCGCAGTACGTCCGAACCATGAAATATATTGTTTATTCCACGCTAATAGGTCCGTTTTGATAGAGGCAAGCAATCTTGGGAAGTTGGCTGTATATAGCCGGGGGTATGATTTTGTTAGATAGACTCCCAGATATTTGAGCTTCTCAGATTGCCATCGGAAAGGGAAGTCCGTTTGAAGTAGTGTTAAATCTGAGTGTGGAATATTGATGTCTAAAAATTCTGTTTTTTCTGTGTTGGTGTTATAGTTTGAGTGTTGGCCATAGATGTGGGTCTCAGCAAATAAGGTTGGGAGGGAGACAGTGGGGTTGGTTAATGTCAATATTACATCGTCCGCATATAGTGCTATCTTATGGTCCGAGTGACCCACCCTTATACCCGTAATATTGCTATTAAGCCTTATTCTGGCTGCGAGAGGCTCCATGATAAGGGCAAACAACAAGGGGGAGAGGGGGCAGCCCTGACGGGTGCCGTTTTTTATTTGGAAGGGCTCGGAAGTGAGGCCATTTACTAGTACGGAAGCGGAAGGGTTATGATAGAGGGAGTTAATACCATTGAGAAAAGCGCCTCGAAATCCCATATGATGTAGGGTTTGAGTCAGAAACGGCCAAGCAACCCTGTCAAAGGCTTTCTCAGCATCGAGCGCCACCACCAGTGTCGACAGCGAACGGGTTGTTGCTATTTGAATAAGATTGATCAGGCGCCTCGTGTTATCGGAAGCCTGTCTATTAGGGATAAAACCCACCTGGTCCGGATGGACCAAGGACGTCAATATAGGGGTTAGACGCATGGCAAGAATCTTAGCGAAAAGTTTTAAATCGACATTTAAAAGAGAAATAGGCCTATAATTGCCCATCTCCAGTGGGTCTCTCTGTGGTTTAGGGATAATTATAATGTTGGCCCTGGTGGTGGCGTCATCGAGCGTACTGCCCTCCAGTAGTGAATTAAAGAGGGGACGAAGCATAGGGAGCAGCGAGTCTGTAAATTTTTTGTAGTATAGGGCGGTGAAGCCATCAGGACCTGGTGCTGCGGAACGGCGTAACGATTTGATAGCTAATCTAATCTCTTCATCAGTGATCGCTGCATTGAGGCTTTGAAGCTGTGCCACGGATAGAGTGGGTAGAGAGCATGAGTTTAAGTATTGGGTGAGAGAGGTGATATCTGATGGTGAGGTAGAGGGGTCGTGTGAAAGATTGTAAAGTGATTCATAAAATTGGCGGAATTGTCTGGTCATAACTTGAGGGTCATGAGTAATAGTGCCGTCTGGGCATTTTAGCTTAAGAATACGGTTGCGGGTGCGTTTAGCGCGCAGCTTGCGAGCTAAGATGGTGTCTGCTTTATCAGATTTTTCATAAAAAGTTTGTCGAACCCATAAAAGAGTTTGTGCTGCCTTTTTAGATAAGATTTGCGAAAGTTGTCCCTTAACAGCGAGTATCTTTAGATAAGTGCGTCTTTTAGGGTGATTGTGGTGTAGGTCTGTCAGGGAAATTAGTGTCTTTTCTAGCTCTAGTATACGTGACATTTCTGATTTCTTAGATGCAGCTGACAAACTAATAAGGGTGCCCCGGAGGGTAGCCTTATGAGCTTCCCACAGAATGGGTGAGGGGATATCAGGGGTAGCGTTGAGGGTAATAAAATCCGTAAGGGCTGTGGCTATAGTCTCAACATTTGATTGTTTCAAGAAGAGGGATTCATTCAGTCGCCATTGGCGAACAGGTCGGGGGCCTATATGAGAGGAAATTTCCAGTTCGATGGCTAGATGATCTGACCATGGTATAGGGAGGGTCTGAGCGCCCACAAGAGATTGGGATGTGGTACGGTCTACAAAGAAGTAGTCAATGCGAGTGTGTAGATCATGGGGGGGAGAGTAGTGTGTGAAACCTCTCGCATTGGGGTATTGTACTCTCCATGCGTCGTATAGATCGTGAAGGGCCAATCGTGACATGAGCGCCTTAGTTGTCTTGGCGTGCCTGGGGGAGTGGTAGAGGAGCGAGATCTGTCTAGTTTGGGGTCCGTGATAGTGTTAAAGTCGCCTCCTATGATGGTAAGTCCTCGGGGCAACTGGGTAAGTTGATTAAAGAAGGTGGCATATAGGGAACCTTGTTGGTCATTAGGGGCATAGACTGAAGCCAATATAATTGGGGCATTATTATACGTACCCTTGAGGATAAGAAAACGTCCCAGTGGGTCGGAAATAGAGTCGTGTATAGTGATAGGTGTGTTCTGATGGATGAGAATCGCTGTGCCGCGGCGTTTAGCGTTCATGGAGGAGTGAAAGGCCGTGGGATATTGTTTGGTCGTGAGGGAAGAGTGGGGAGTCTTCAGGTGGGTCTCTTGCAGCATGACAATGCTAGGTTTACGCCTGTGAAGGTATTGAATGGCCATAGCCCTTTTGGTTGGGGAATTAAGACCGTTTACATTGAGAGTAAAAACTGTCAACTTCATGGTGGGTCAAAAGAGAATGAGCTCAGCAGTAGATGGGGTTCACACCCCAACTGGCGGGGAGGGCAGGGGGATAGAACATGGAGAAGATTAAAGATAGTGAGAGAGGGGTTAAGAGTTAAGGGGGAGAGAAGGCGACCTACTCCTTTAGTGGAGCTAGGTCCAATGTAGAAAGAGGGAGTGTCGTCCTGACACATCCATCTGAGTGTGAGGGTGTGTATAAACAGCAGAATTCGTAGAACGTGAAACTTGGTGAACATATCAAGTAACAAAATAAAAAATAAAAAGAACGGGGTGACCTTAAGGGAGAACAAGGGCAAATATTAACGTGTTAACATATTGGCGCCTAAGGCAAGTGGATGAGAAGAGAAGGAAAAGGGCGTCAGGATCGTCTAAAAGACAATTATCAAACTTGTTATAAAAAGAGCATCAAGACATGAATGAAGAACTAACATTGAGATAATGTGAAACATAGTTTTCCAAACTAGCATGAATAATGTAATTAAGCCGGGGTCCAATCTTTCGTCGGTACTATGGGTCTAGAGGGTGAAGCAGGTTGTCGGCATATTTCTGGGACATCCTCTAGGAGACCAAACGACTTCAGTAGGTCATAGCCTTGGTTTGGGGTCTTGACGGCGTGAGTCGTGCCATTTCTGTTGACCAAAAGTTGGAAGGGGAAGCCCCATTTGTATTTAATAGAGTGGGTTCTCAAAGTCTTGGTGACATTCAGCAGATCTCTCCTTTTCTTTAGGGTCGACGGTGCCAGGTCCTGGAAGAGTTGAAGTTGAGACCCAGAGTAGGAGACCGTTGAGAGCCCTCTAACAGCAGTCATAATTTGCTCTTTCGCTTTAAAATAATGAAAGCGGAGGATAACGTCCCGTGGCGGTTGGGTCGAGGGTGGTTTTGGGCGGAGGGCCCTATGGGCCCGATCCAAGTGAAGAAAATCTACTGAGATGTCAGGGTCTATATGGAGAAAAAGGTCCTTTAAGTAGGCTGGAAGTGTGTCGGTAGTTATTGTTTCCGGGATGTTGCGTACGCGGATGTTATTCCGCCTATTTCGATTTTCAATGTCCTCGAGATGGTCTTTGTATGTTTCCATTTCTGCCCGCAGATCCGTGAATTCTTGATCCATGACACTCTGGTATTGGCAGATTTCATCTACTTTCTGTTCGAGAGTGTTCGTTCTGGAACCTAGGTCTTCCAGTTCAGATTTAAAATCTGCTAGGGCCGATCTCATCTCTGATTGTATCGTTTTAGTAACTATGGCGATCACATCTTGAGCCGATAAAGGGGGGTCGGTACGAGAGGCACCTGCCATGATCAGAGCGTTCTCTGCTCCAGGTGATTGTTTCGGTAGAGAACCAGCTTTTTCCCACGCCCTGATAATACTGGGTTTGGATGGAGCAGGGGCCTTTCGGCGCTTCTGTGGCATTCCGTGGGAAAAGATAAAAGTGAAAATGGAAAGTTCTGCAATGCGGAATGGGTGTTATGGGGCTTCCCGTGATAAAGTGACAGTTACGTTCTCATAGAAGTAGATGCATTAGAGGCATACGGTGTTAATAACCGAAGCGTGCAGTTGAGCCCTTGTTCAGCTCAGGCCACCCCATGATTTAATAATAAATCTTCATCAGGCGAATTAGAGAGAACACATGTAGTGAGGAACTAGGCACTGTGAATTAGGAATGGGATGGAGGGCACAAATGAGCAGCACCATCCAGGGGTGTGGGGGGGGTTGCTCCTGTGCGCTTCCAGTAAAGCAGAGGCACGGGGTCTTAGGGAGCGTCCAGTGGGGACCTCCAGCTAGAGCCTGCAGTGTATAATGAGGGCGGTGTTGGTGGTGTGGGGACTTATTGCTGCCTTTCGCCACCTCTAAGATGGCCGCCGGACGGGTCCATTTATTGTGCAGGTATGGGGTGCGGCAAAGGCCGGGCTGGTCGGGCAGGAGAGTCCAATGATGAACCGGGGGCCGCCCTGTATAGAGCCGCACCGGGCCCGGCTGAGCAGTACAAGCGGCAGAATGGGGCTTGTTATAAGTGGCTGCCACTCCCAATATGGCCGCCGGACGGAGCACTCGTGGTAGGAGCGGCTTTCAGGGCCCGTGGACAGGGTGAGTAACAGTAGGGGCGGAGGGCTAATTACCTTCAGGGAGGTGTCCGACCGCAGACAAGCTCCCGCAGCTTGTGTTGAGGGCAGCGTTGGTGGTGTGGAGCTTGCAGCGATCGTCCGCCACCCCCAAGATGGCCGCCGGACGGGTCCGTGCACCGGGTGTGAGTGCGTTGCGGCCGAAGGTCGGGCAGGTCCAGTAAACGTGTCCGGCGGTGAGCGGAGCCCGGTGCCGTCGGGTGGAGACCTCGCCGGGTCTATCCGTTCAACACAGCCGGCGGTGGGGAGCCCGTTGCATGAGTCTGCCCCTTCCAATATGGCCGCCGGACGGATCACCCTCGGCTGGAGTGGCACCCAGCACCGATCAACAGGGTGAGTTCTGCAGCAGCGGTAGAGTGCTGGGCACCGTCGGGGGGGTTTTGTAGCTGAAGAATTTTTGGTGGTCCGTCAGGGCGTGCAATTAGTAGCGGGCGGGACAGTATGGAGCCGCGTCGGGTCCGGATCCAAATCGAGGTCCCAGGCTGGAGGGCACGACTAGGCCTCAATCCGCGGGAGCTCCATTAAGTTGCTCCCCGATTCCGAGGTCGCAGTCTGAGCTCTCCCCTGAGTGCTGCAGGTGGGGGTCTATGAACGGGGGCACTTTATGGTAGGATTTGGGCTAAAATAGATGGTTTAGGCCTCTGGAAGTGGGGAGCTCAAGGCAAGTGTGTCTGTTCCTCACAGTAGCTAGGCCACACCGCCTTTTCACCTTTTTATTAAGTGAAAAGGCATTGGTGAAAAATGCCTCAAAATTGGCGAAAATGGCCCTTCATTTTCGCGGGAAAACAATTGGATTTGCCTAGGTGAAAGTCCAGCCCTGCTGTTGCATAGGGCGAATCTCCATTCGCACTAAAAATAGCGAAAAAGCTCAGTCTTAGATAAATTTACCAGTGTCACATATCAGATAAATCAGCACATTCTCCTGGTGCATCCTAAGATGCATTTTCTGGTAAAGTCTTACGAGACCTGGCACAAATAATCATACATTAAGATTTTATTTTGATGTTTTTACGTTATGTGTGACTTAAACACTTTGTGATCAGAAAAAAATAAATTGAAGTTTAAAATTTAAACTCTTCTATGCATGCACTTATTCAGCAGCACTAGGATAAACAAATTGCTTTGAATAGTGGAAGGTTGTTTGGTGATTGAGTTCCCTCCCTGAAGATCAGGTCATTTGCTGCTGTGTGGAAATGGCCAGCAACTGGTGAGTAGTCAGAGCAAACCTGGCGTGCAGCCTTTTGGCTAGAGATCAATCAGTCACAATACTGCCCTCAGAATTAGTAGCCTTAAGATCACTTATTTATAGTGTATTTGATGGTCCAGAAGATTGTCTTATACAGTAGAAAGAAAACCTTCAGTGAGAGATTCAGCTTCTTCTTTACTTCAACAGCATATGTATATGCAGAGGATTGAATACGGACAGCAAAAAATGAACCCCCCCTTGCACCACAATAAAGTGATAGCTATGCTCTAATAGAAACTATGGTATGCAGTTAAATTGCTGGAAGTCAGGATCCCAGCGGTCACAATAACAACGCCAGGATCCCGACCACTGACAATGCCGACAGCCGGAATCCCGGCTAACAGGGGTTATTCTCACTCACGGGTGTCCACAACACCCATAAAGTAGAAAGAGCACAGCGAGCCACCGAGCGTGGCGAGAACAGCAAGTCCGCAAGGGGACTCTTTGCGCTTGCCCTGCTGCATACTGACGATCTGGATGCCATTGTCGGTATACTGACGGCCGGCATCCCGATCGTCTGCAAATCCTACTGATCCCGAAAGTATAGCTAATGACTGATAACATATAGGATAATGGTTATATTGCAAACAAGAACCTTTAATATAGACTTTAAAAAATTATATACTGTAGTGTAGTTGTTTGTGTGGGTCAAAAAATGGGATTTTGGTACCTACCGGTAAATCCTTTTCTCTGATTCCACGGGGGAAGACTGGAATTTACGCTGGGGTTATAGGCTTGGTTGCTGGGAGCTAGGCACATAATAATTTAGAAAAGTGTGTAGCTCCTCCCCCTCTAGTAACCATCATCCCCCAGTTAGAAAATGTAGACTGAGAGGAGATGGAACAGCGAAGGAATGAAAAACGAGAACTCAAATATCGAACAGATAAACAGGTCAAACTGCAAAAACTAACCACAAGAAGCAGGTGTTAGAGCTGTGGAGGGCGTCCAGTGTCCCCTGTGGAATCAGAGAAAAGGATTTACTGGTAAGTACCAAAATCCTATTTTCTCTGTCATCCACTCGGGGACACTGGATCTTATGCTGGGGACGTCCCAAAGTCTTCCCCCTGGGTGGGACAGCTCTGAGGAACCTGCAAAACCAACTGACCAAAACGTGAGGCCGAAGCTACAAACGTGTCAAAACGATAAAACTTAATAAACGTATTGGAAGAGGACCAAGTGGCCAAGCGGCAAAGCTGTCGGGTAGAAGCACCCTGATGTGCCGCCTAAGATGTACCCACCGATCTGGTGGAGTGCGCTGCAATGGAGGATGGAGGCTGTAATTGCTTGCTGATGTATGCCTAATGGATGGTCAAACGAATCCATCAAGCAAACATTTGTTTAGATGCCGGCCATGCCCGCTTGGCAGCATCGTACAAAACAAATGTGTCAGAAGATGTCTTATCCACAAAAATACACAAAGCCCTGACCACATTCTGCATGGATGAACGTCTGGATACGTCTCGAAAGGCCAGAACGACAATTGGTTGATTAATATGAAATGCGGACACCACCTTTGGAAGGAAAGTTGCTTGAGTACAAAGTTCTGCCCTATCCTCATGGAACACAAGGTATGGAGGTTTGCATGGTAGTGCGCCCAATTCTGAGACTCAGCGAGCAGATGCTAAAGCGAGCAACAGAACCATCTTCCATGTGAGAAAATTAATGTCCACCTCCTCCAACGGTTCAAACGTTGACGATTGAAGGTAGGATAAAACCAGATTGAGATCCCATGGTGCCATAGGTAGTACAAAAGGCGGTTGAAGTCTGAGTGCACCCAGCAGAAACGTTTGTACCTCCGGTAAAAGTGCTAGATGTTGCTAGGAAAAAAATGGAAAGAGCAGAAATCTGAATTTTTAAGGAACCTATGTGGAGACCCGCGTCCTATCCAGCTTAAAGGAAAAGCAAGAGTCTGGAAAGTTGAAAGGAACTGGAAGGAATTCTACGACTCACCAAGAAATGTAAGAGAGCCAAATGCGTTGATAATGAACTGACGTAACCTCCTTCTAGCCCGTAACATGGTGGGGATGCCAGATCTAGGAATGCCCTTATGTCTTAGGATAGCGGTTTAAACAGCCACCCCGTCAAACGAAACTGCGCTAGATTGGGGCGTAGAGACGGACCTTGTAGTAGGAGATCCAGTCGGAGCGGCAGCCAAAAGAAGTTGAAGATCCGAAAACTAGCTTCTTCGCGGCCAGTTTTGTGCCACCAGAATGATCCTGACTAACTCGCGTTTTATCCATTTTAGAACACAAGGCAGAAGTGGAATGGGTGGAAATACAGTATGTATGTACAGGAGGTCGAAATTCCATGGATTTGTGAGCGCGTTCACTGCTTCTGCTGCTGGATCTCGCATTCTGGACACGTACCTTGGTAGGTGATGATTCAACTGTTATGTCAGGAGATCGATCTGAGGTCTTCCCCAGCTGTAAACTAGGTCGTGGAACACCTCTGGGTGTATTGCCCACTCTCCCGGGTGAATGTCCTGGTGGCTGAAATAATCCGCCTCCCAGTTGTCTACGCCTGGAATGAAGATGGCGGACAGAATCGGCTGATGTGTCTCTGACCAATTTAAGAGTCGGCTACTTCATTGCCAGTCGATTGCGTGTACCACCCTGTCTGTTGATGTACGCAACAGCCGTTGCATTGTCGGAATGGACATGAACAGGACGAGCTTAAAGAATGGAAGCAGCTGATGCCAGAGCGTTGTAAATTGCCCTGAGTTCCAGTTCATTTATGGGTCATTTCCTGGGTCGACCACCTTCCCTGGAAGTGATAGTCCAGGACCACTGCACCCCAACCCCTGAGACTCGCGTCCGTCGTGAGACTCGTCCTATTCCAAATTCCGAAATGACGTCCTGCTATTAGGTTGTTGATCTGGAGCCACCAGAGAAGTGACAACCTCATGTGCAGAGATAAGTGAACCTGTCGATGTAGTTGTAGGTGAGAACCCGACCAGTGAGATAACAGGTCCAGCTGAAATGGTCTGGAGTGGAAACGACCTACATTTTAGTGCTTCGAAGGCCACTACCATCTTCCCCAAAAGACGGATGCAAAGGTGTAATGACACCCATTTCGGACTTAAGACTAACTGGACCATCTGACGGATGTCCTGTGCTTTGTCGATTGGTAGAATGACGCTCTGTAGTTTTGTGTCGAGAATTAAACCCAGGAATCAAAAAGTCGGACTCAGCTGCGATTTGTCAAAATTGATGATCCACCCATGATATATTAATGTCTGGTATGTCAACGCTGCATGCTCTAGAAGAGTCAAATGTAGTGGTGCTTTGATTAACAAATCGTCCAGATAAGGAACAATGGTAACACCCAGGGATCGTAGATGAGCGATCATCACCGACATGACCTTGGTGAAAATCCGTGGCGTGAGGATAATCCGAATGGCAGAGCTCGAAACTGATAGTGCTCTTGTAAAATGGCAAGCCGCAGGTAGGCCTGATGCGGTTCCTAAATGGGGATATGCAGATAAATATACTTTATATTCAAAGAGATCAGGTACTCCTCTGGCTCCAGGTTCGCTATTACAGATTGAATAGATGCCACTTTAAAGTGATAGGACATCAGGTATTTGTTTAAGGATTTTAAGTTTAGGATCGGCCGACAGATCTGTCTTGTTTGGGAACCACAAAGAGATTCGAGTAAAATCCCCAAACCCTCTGAGACAATGGAACTGGTATCAATACTCCCGATATGAGCAGAGATTGTATGGCTGTCTGAAAAACAGCTGCCTTGTCTGGAGGCGGCGGTAGTCCTGTTGTAAAAAAAAAAAAACCGGTTTGGAGGGAAAACTGCTAAATCTATTTTGTACCCTGACAATATCAAACGCTAAATCCAAGGATCCGATGATGTGTGTGACCAAACATAATGGAATGTCTTGAGGCGCACACCCACCTGTGGATCCGCAGGTGGGTTGGCAACCTGTCATGCCACTTGTTTCTCTGTTGTTCTGGACTCTGGACAACGCACCTCTGTGTGTAAACAACCTCTTGCCCTACCTCCTATGCCCCAAGATGAAAATCCTCTGCCACGAAAGGCCTGTTGCAGCCGAAAGGACAGAAATGAAGGGCCCATATAGGGTCGCCTAGCAGGTGGAGGTGCCGAAGGCAAAATTGTGGATTTGCCCCCAGTAGCTTGGAAAATCCATTTATCTAACTCTGGTCCAAATAAAATATCTCCTGTGAACGGGAGAGCCTCAGCTGACTTCTATGACTCCGTATCCAAATGCCAAGATCAGAGCCACAGAGTTCGACGTGCTCAAATAGCAGAAGCCAAGATTCAAGAGCTAATTAAACTGACATCCTTAGCGGCTGTTGCTAAATAACCTGCTGATTCGCGGATATGTTCTGCGATGACCTTCAGTTCGGATCTTGTTGTCCAGAGTTTAATCCGTTTCCCAGTTCTTCTGCCCACTTGACAATGGCAGTGTTAACCCATGCACTTACCAGTGCTGGTCTGAGCTGTGCACCTGCGGCTGAGTAAATGGACTTTAGGGTAGCCTCCAGTCTACGATCCGAGGCGTCTTTAAGTGAAGTCGCCCCCTGTACAGGAAGAGTCGTCTTTTTGGACAGTCGAGACAATGACGCGTCTATTGGTGGAGGAGTTTCCCACCTACCTCTCATGGATGTTTGAAATGGGTAGTGAAAGAAAATTCCGAGGCATTTGGAAGCGCTTGTCAGGCTGTTTCCATGCCATCGCCAGATGGTCGTGTAATTGTTGTAAAAAGGGGAACACAAGCAAAGAAGTCTTTTGTTCACCAAACAATTGAAATTCTGTGGGTTCAAGTACAGGGTCTTCAGGAAAATTAAGAACCTTCTTAACCGCCAAAATCAAGGATTCTACTCCTTGAGCACCGGAATCCGTGTCCTGCAGAGGCTCCTCCAGAACGTCATCCCATTTGCCTTCTTCCACATCCTCGTGAAGTGGTTGGTCACTGTCATCCGATTGGAGGATAGCAGGAAGCGGACGTTTCTGTCTAAGAGAAGTAGGGGAAGTCTGCTAGAAGACCCCAATACAGTAGCAAGGCCCGCCATAGACTTAGCCAAGTCCTTGTCCCAGGCCGGTTCTGACCTACGGACTCTGCTACTGATCCAGCCAGAACCGAGACCCATGGTGGAGTATCAGAAACTTCATCAGGCTTGTTTGAGTCTGTCGTAGAACACGACTCGCACAAATTAGAATTACCCTGCGGATTTGACCTAATGACCATGTTGACCTAGTGATCATGTCAACCTAATGCATGTCGACCAAACTTTGTCGACCCAATGTATGTCGACCTTACTCATGTCGACCTAATGACCATCATTCCCCTTAAATTCCCTGTCTCCAACAACCAGCTTAATACCCCGGCGTACTCACGACTCAGGTGATAACTCAGACTAGATCGCAGTCTGAATTACTTTGTTGGGAACACTGCGAGTGCACACCCCGGGAGCCCAGTGAGATGCTATCAGCATCTCACTGGTGCGATCGCCTCTGTCTGGCGGTAGCAGGGTGGGAGGGGGTGTGCCAACGGTGTTAAAGCGCCACTGGCGGGGCGCGGTCGGGACAACGGAGGTGTGTCTGGACCGTTGGGAAGGCGGGTCCTGGTGGCTGCATGACGTTACACAGCCGCTGAGATCCGGGGCGCGGCGAGCTGCGGCCTGACAGCACGCAGGAGCTGCGCTGGCAGGGAGCTACTCGTCAGGTAAAAAAGCAATACCCGTGTGTGTGTGTGTGTGGGTTGGTTGGGGTGGCAGAGCCAGACATGCGGGGTGGAATAGCCCTGTGCTGGGCGTCCCCCGGCATATCTGTGAAACTAATTGTAGATGTGCTGAATTTAGCACATCTACAATCAGGTCTGAATTACCTCCTCTGTTCTGGAACCTGGGATGTGTAGATTCGATTGTTGTAGGAGAATTCTGGTCTATGCAATAGTTGGAGACTATGGGCTTAATTCTGATCTGATCGTAGATGTGCTTCCTTGACATTCGGGGGGACGCCCAGCACAGGACTAGTCCGCCCCTCATGTCAGGCCCTGCTCCGTCACACAAGTACAAAAGCATCGCATGGCGGCGATGCTTTTGTACTTGAAGAGTAGTTGCGCGCTGTCAGGGAGCTACCCATCGCTGGTCGCAATGGCTGCGTGTGATGTCACGCAGCCGCAGCGGCCTGCTCCCCCTCGCCCAAACACCGCCGGCCCGCCCCCTCCCGCCCAGCGAACACCTCTGCCTATCAATCAGGCAGAGGTGTTCGCAGGGCTGAAACAGCCTTCAGCTGTCTGGCATGCGCCGGCGCAGTTCAGACCTGATCGCTGCTGTGCGAAAACGCATTGCAGCGATCAGGTTCTGAATTAGCCCCTTTGTACACAATCACCGCAGCTGTTAAATCTCTGTGTGTTTGTGGCAGCAGAGTAATTTTTTCTTGTGCCTCTAATGCGCAACCGATTTAGTGATCTAATTAGCAGACTGTAATTAGACCAGTCTGCTATATAGTAGTTAGGGTGGCCATTCCCGGGATCCGGATTGGCGGCATCCCGGGATTTAGGTCCAAAATTGGCCGGGATTGAAGCCTCCAATCCTAGGGATTTCGGGATTAGAAAGCCCCCTAGTTTTTTCAGTGCTAGGCAGTATTTTTTCAGTGCTGAGGAGCTGGGGGCAGCCTCCTCAGGAGGCTCAGACACTGCCCAACCCCCTCCTGCTGCAAACAGATTTGAAATAGCAGTTATGGTTCAAAAGTTACAACACTTTTTGTTGTTGCAGGTAACTGAAGATGGCTTTGACAAAAGAGGAGAGAATTGAGGTCATTTTGTTGTCAAACGTCATGTGCTGCATTGTGGGCTCTTCACGAACAGGTTGTCTCATCAGTAGCACTTTTTAGATGACCACTCTGTGACTTGTCAGCCACAGTCCCAGTTCTCGGAATTTGGAAATTAGGCACCTGACAGTGTTATGTGAAATTGGAGGTCTTTCTGGGTGCCGGTTGTTCATATCTGCAGCTATGACGTGGAAACCTAGTTCTCCAGACATCAAAATGACCTCAATTCTCTCCTATTTTGTCAAAGCCATCTTCAGTTACCTGCAACAAAAAAGTGTTGTAACTTTTGAACCATAACTGATATTTGAAATCTGTTTTCAGCAATAAACTTTTCAGCAAATTATTATTCTTATGTTGTTTGACATGTTACACGACCCCCTTTTCCATTTGAAAAAACTGACTTAGATCCAAGATGGCCAATTTCAAGATGGCGCCCATGTTCGACCATACACTAAAAGTGAGTCCATCTCACCCATACCTTACTAGAGTATTCAGTTTTCCCATTTCCTGCACAGTTTTTGAAACAAAAGGGGAACTACGGCTTTTGAATCACCCTGTATATAAATAAACTGCATGTACGAAGTACTTTTTATATAAAACTACAGTACATAACACACATCTTTATATCAATTAGGATCACTGATAATATTAGGATGAGGTAGGCACTGTCAGGTCTAGTTTAATGATTGGAGTGCATCATATCACAAGAGCAGTCAATTAGTATCTTGTGTATCAAATGTGTTTCCCATTTTAAGTGGTGAGCTGGACCGAAGTCATTGACTTGAACACTGTCTTGCTCAATGTGTTACACACACACACACACACACACACACACACACACACACACACACACACACACACACACACACACACACACACACTCTTGTTATACCCTGTTTACATCACACTGATGTCACTGATATAACTGACTTGGAAACTATTAAAAGATCTTAAGACCTTTATGTAATTGTCTGACAGGCAATGCAGAAATGATGGTCAGAACAGCCACGATCTTGAAGCTGTTTTATACATTAATTACTGCTGTAGCTTTTTAAACTGCGCACGGGATAAATAATAAGAATTTACTTACCGATAATTCTATTTCTCGTAGTCCGTAGTGGATGCTGGGAACTCCGTAAGGACCATGGGGAATAGCGGCTCCGCAGGAGACTGGGCACAAAAAGAAAAGCTTTAGGACTACCTGGTGTGCACTGGCTCCTCCCCCTATGACCCTCCTCCAAGCCTCAGTTAGGATACTGTGCCCGGACGAGCGTACACAATAAGGAAGGATTTTGAATCCCGGGTAAGACTCATACCAGCCACACCAATCACACCGTACAACCTGTGATATGAACCCAGTTAACAGCATGATAACAGAGGAGCCTCTGGATAGATGGCTCACAACAACAATAACCCGATTTATTAACAATAACTATGTACAAGTATTGCAGATAATCCGCACTTGGGATGGGCGCCCAGCATCCACTACGGACTACGAGAAATAGAATTATCGGTAAGTACATTCTTATTTTCTCTGACGTCCTAGTGGATGCTGGGAACTCCGTAAGGACCATGGGGATTATACCAAAGCTCCCAAACGGGCGGGAGAGTGCGGATGACTCTGCAGCACCGAGTGAGAAAACTCCAGGTCCTCCTCAGCCAGAGTGTCAAATTTGCAAAATTTTACAAAAGTATTTGACCCTGACCAAGTAGCAGCTCGGCAGAGTTGTAAAGCCGAGACCCCTCGGGCAGCCGCCCAAGATGAGCCCACCTTCCTTGTGGAGTGGGCTTTTACAGATTTTGGCTGTGGCAGGCCTGCCACAGAATGCGCAAGCTGAATTGTACTACAAATCCAGCGAGCAATAGTCTGCTTAGAAGCAGGAGCACCCAGCTTGTTGGGTGCGTACAGGATAAATAGCGAGTCAGATTTTCTGACTCCAGCCGTCCTGGAAACATATATTTTCAGGGCCCTGACAACGTCCAGCAACTTGGAGTCCTCCAAGTCCTTAGTAGCCGCAGGTACCACAATAGGCTGGTTCAGATGAAACGCTGAAACCACCTTTGGGAGAAATTGAGGACGAGTCCTCAATTCTGCCCTGTTCGTATGAAAAATCAGGTAAGGGCTTTTACAGGATAAAGCCGCCAATTCGGACACACGCCTGGCTGAAGCCAGGGCCAACAACATGACCACTTTCCATGTGAGATATTTTAATTCCACAGTGTTGAGTGGTTCAAACCAATGTGATTTTAGGAAATCCAAAACAACATTCAGATCCCAGGGTGCCACTGGAGGCACAAAAGGAGGCTGTATATGTAGCACTCCCTTAACAAACGTCTGGACTTCAGGCACTGAAGCCAGTTCTCTCTGAAAGAAAATCGACAGGGCCGAAATCTGGACCATAATGGATCCTAATTTTAGGCCCATAGACACTCCTGCTTGCAGGAAATGCAGGAATCAACCCAGTTGAAATTCCTCCGTCGGGGCCTTTTTGGCCTCGCACCACGCAACATATTTCCGCCAGATGCGGTGATAATGCTTTGCGGTTACATCCTTTCTGGCTTTTATCAAAGTAGGGATGACTTCGTCTGGAATGCCTTTTTCCTTTAGGATCCTGCGTTCAACCGCCATGCCGTCAAACGCAGCCGCGGTAAGTCTTGGAACAGACAGGGTCCCTGCTGGAGCAGGTCCCTTCTCAGAGGTAGAGGCCACGGGTCCTCTGTGAGCATCTCTTGAAGTTCCGGGTACCAAGTCCTTCTTGGCCAATCCGGAGCCACGAGAATAGTTCTTACTCCTCCCCGCCGTATAATTCTCAGCACCTTGGGTATGAGAGGCAGAGGAGGGAACACATACACCGACTGGTACACCCACGGTGTTACCAGAGCGTCCACAGCTATTGCTTGAGGGTCCCTTCACCTGGCGCAATACCTGTCCAGTTTTTCGTTGAGGCGGGACGCCATCATGTCCACCTTTGGTTTTTCCCAACGGTTTATCATCATGTGGAAGACTTCTGGGTGAAGTCCCCACTCTCCCGGGTGGAGGTCGTGCCTGCTGAGGAAGTCTGCTTCCCAGTTGTCCACTCCGGGAATGAACACTGCCGACAGTGCTATCACATGATTTTCCGCCCAGCGAAGAATCCTTGCAGCTTCTGCCATTGCCCTCCTGCTTCTTGTGCCGCCCTGTTTGTTTACGTGGGCGACTGCCGTGATGTTGTCCGACTGGATCAGCACCGGCTGACCTTGAAGCAGAGGTCTTGCTTGGCTTAGAGCATTGTAAATGGCTCTTAACACCAGGATATTTATGTGAAGTGATGTCTCCAGGCTTGACCACAAGCCCTGGAAGTTTCTTCCCTGTGTGACTGCTCCCCAGCCTCGCAGGCTGGCATCCGTGGTCACCAGAACCCAGTCCTGAATGCCGAATCTGCGGCCCTCTAGAAGATGAGCACTCTGCAACCACCACAGGAGAGACACCCTTGTCCTTGGGGACAGGGTTATTCGCTGATGCATCTGAAGATGCGATCCGGACCATTTGTCCAGCAGGTCCCACTGGAATGTTCTTGCGTGGAATCTACCGAATGGGATTGCTTCGTAGGAAGCTACCATTTTTCCCAGGACCCTTGTGCATTGGTGCACTGATACTTGGCCTGGTTTTAGGAGGTTTCTGACTAGCTCGGATAACTCTCTGGCTTTCTCTTCCGGGAGAAACACCTTTTTCTGGACTGTGTCCAGGATCATCCCTAGGAATAGAAGACGTGTCGTCGGGATCAGCTGCGATTTTGGGATATTGAGAATCCAACCGTGCTGCCGCAGCACTACTTGAGATAGTGCTACTCCGACTACCAACTGTTCCTTGAATCTTGCCCTTATCAGGAGATCGTCCAAGTAAGGGATAATTAAAACTCCCTTCCTTCGAAGGAGTATCATCATTTCGGCCATTACTTTGGTAAAGACCCGGGGCGCCGTGGACAATCCAAACGGCAGCGTCTGAAACTGATAGTGGCAGTTCTGTACCACAAACCTGAGGTACCCTTGGTGAGAAGGGTAAATTGGGACATGGAGGTAAGCATCCTTGATGTCCAGAGACACCATATAATCCCCTTCTTCCAGGTTCGCGATCACCGCTCTGAGTGACTCCATCTTGAATTTGAACCTCTGTATGTAAGTGTTCAAAGATTTTAGATTTAGAATAGGTCTCACCGAGCCATCCGGCTTCGGTACCACAAACAGCGTGGAATAATACCCCTTTCCCTGTTGCAGGAGGGGTACCTTGATTATCACCTGCTGTGAATACAGCTTGTGAATGGCTTCCAATACCGCCTCCCTGTCGGAGGGAGACGTCGGTAAGGCAGACTTTAGGAAACGGCGAGGTGGAGACGCCTCGAATTCCAATTTGTACCCCTGAGATACCACTTGAAGGATCCAGGGATCCACTTGTGAGTGAGCCCACTGCGCGCTGAAATTCTTGAGACGGGCCCCCACCGTGCCTGAGCCCTTATGGGGCCGAAAGGACTGCGCCTGATAATACGGCGTCTTTTTATGTTGAGAGGCTACCTGGGGTAAAAATGTGGATTTCCCAGCAGTTGCCGTGGATACCAGGTCCGATAGACCTACCCCAAATAACTCCTCCCATTTATAAGGCAATACTTCCATATGCCTTTTGGAATCAGCATCACCTGACCACTACCGCGTCCATAACCCTCTTCTGGCAGATATGGACAGCGCACTTACTCTTGATGCCAGTCGGCAAATATCCCTCTGTGCATCACGCATACATAAAAACGCATCTTTTAAATGCTCTATAGTCAGTAATATAGTGTCCCTATCCAGGGTATCAATATTTTCAGTCAGGGAATCCGGCCAAGCCACCCCAGCACTGCACATCCAGGCTGAGGCGATTGCTGGTCGCAGTATAACACCCGTGTGAGTGTATATACATTTTAGGATATTCTCCTGCTTTCTGTCAGCAGGTTCCTTAAGGGCGGCCGTATCCGGAGACGGTAGTGCCACCTGTTTTGACAAGCGTGTGAGCGCTTTATCCACCCTAGGAGGTGTTTCCCAACGTGCCCTATCCTCTGGCGGGAAGGGGTATGATGCCAATAACTTTTTAGGAATTATCAGTCTTTTATCGGGAGAAACCCACGCTTCATCACACACTTCATTTAATTCCTCAGATGCAGGAAAAACTACAGGTAGTTTTTTCTCACCAAACATAATACCCTTTTTAGTGGTACTTGTACTATCAGAAATGTGTAAAACATTTTTCATTGCCTCAATCATGTAACGTGTGGCCCTACTGGACGTCACATTCGTCTCTTCATCGTCGACACTGGAGTCAGTATCCGTGTCGGCGTCTGTATCTACCATCTGAGGTAGCGGGCATTTTAGAGCCCCTGATGGTCTTTGAGACGCCTGGACAGGCACCAGCTGAGTAGCCGGCTGTCTCATGTCATCAACCGTCTTTTGTAAAGAGCTGACACTTTCACGTAAATCCTTCCATAAGCTCATCCACTCAGGTGTCGACTCCCTAGGGGGTGACATCACCAGTACAGGCAATTGCTCCGCCTCCACATCATTTTCCTCTTCATACATGTCGACACAGTCGTACCGACACACAGCACACACACAGGGAATGCTCTGATAGAGGACAGGACCCCACTAGCCCATTGGGGAGACAGAGGGAGAGTATGCCAGCACACACCAGAGCGCTATATATATGTTGGGATAACACCAAACAGAGTGTTTTTCCCTTTATAGCTGCTGTGTATATTATACTGCGCCTAATTAGTGCCCCCCCCCTCTTGTTTTACCCTTTTCTGTAGTGCAGGACTGCAGGGGAGAGTCAGGGAGACGTCCTTCCAGCGGAGCTGTGAGGGAAAATGGCGCCAGTGTGCTGAGGAGATAGGCTCCGCCCCCTTCTCGGCGGACTTTTCTCCCGCTTTTTTTCGGAATCTGGCAGGGGTTAATATACATCCATATAGCCCTGGGGGTTATATGTGATGTAATTTAGCCAGCCAAGGTGTTTATATTGCTGCTCAGGGCGCCCCACCCCCCCCAGCGCCCTGCACCCATCAGTGACCGGAGCGTGTGGTCCATGAGGAGCAATGGCGCACAGCTGCAGTGCTGTGCGCTACCTTGGTGAAGACTGATGTCTTCTGCCGCCGATTTTCCGGACCTCTTCTTGCTTCTGGCTCTGTAAGGGGGCCGGCGGCGCGGCTCTGGGACCGGACTCCGAGGCTGGGCCTGTGTTCGGTCCCTCTGGAGCTAATGGTGTCCAGTAGCCTAAGAAGCCCAAGCTGGCTGCAAGCAGGCAGGTTCGCTTCTTCTCCCCTTAGTCCCTCGATGCAGTGAGCCTGTTGCCAGCAGGTCTCACTGAAAATAAAAAACCTAAAACTAACTTTTCCTAAGAAGCTCAGGAGAGCCTCCTAGATTGCACCCAGCTCGGTCGGGCACAAAAATCTAACTGAGGCTTGGAGGAGGGTCATAGGGGGAGGAGCCAGTGCACACCAGGTAGTCCTAAAGCTTTTCTTTTTGTGCCCAGTCTCCTGCGGAGCCGCTATTCCCCATGGTCCTTACAGAGTTCCCAGCATCCACTAGGACGTCAGAGAAATGTGGCTGTACATAAAATGTTACAAAGGAAGTCGATCAGAGGCAAGTTTTGACCATCCAGTCTTTAAAATGTAGGGCGGAATGTACTAAAAGAAAAATAAGAATTTACTTACCGATAATTCTATTTCTCTTAGTCCGTAGTGGATGCTGGGGACTCCGTAAGGACCATGGGGAATAGCGGCTCCGCAGGAGACTGGGCACATCTAAAGAAAGCTTTAGGACTATCTGGTGTGCACTGGCTCCTCCCCCTATGACCCTCCTCCAAGCCTCAGTTAGGATACTGTGCCCGGACGAGCGTACACAATAAGGAAGGATTTTGAATCCCGGGTAAGACTCATACCAGCCACACCAATCACACCGTATAACCTGTGATCTGAACCCAGTTAACAGCATGATAACAGAGGAGCCTCTGAAAGATGGCTCACAACAATAATAACCCGATTTTTGTAACAATAACTATGTACAAGTATTGCAGACAATCCGCACTTGGGATGGGCGCCCAGCATCCACTACGGACTATGAGAAATAGAATTATCAGTAAGTAAATTCTTATTTTCTCTAACGTCCTAAGTGGATGCTGGAGACTCCGTAAGGACCATGGGGACTATACCAAAGCTCCCAAACGGGCGGGAGAGTGCGGATGACTCTGCAGCACCAAATGAGAGAACTCCAGGTCCTCCTCAGCCAGGATATCAATTTTGCAGAATTTTACAAACGTATTTGCTCCTGACCAAGTAGCTGCTCGGCAAAGTTGTAAAGCCGAGACCCCTCGGGCAGCCGCCCAAGATGAGCCCACCTTCCTTGTGGAGTGGGCATTTACAGATTTTTGGCTGTGGCAGGCCTGCCACAGAATGTGCAAGCTGAATTGTACTACAAATCCAACGAGCAATAGTCTGCTTAGAAGCAGGAGAACCCAGCTTGTTGGGTGTACACAGGATAAACAGCGAGTCAGATTTCCTGACTCCAGCCGTCCTGGAAACATATATTTTCAGGGCACTGACAACGTCTACAGTATTAAAAAATACAATTGCTAGAATGTGAAAGAACATCTTAAGGGACTACCCTATTCGCCAGGTATTGAAATAGGACTTTGTGGAGTTATATGCAGTGACCGTTCCTGATGTATTTCCCCTATATCATTACAGTCCAGCTTATGCAATAGTCTCAGAATTTAGGCAGGGTCCAATGAATGAGAAAGCTGCCAGTTGGTTGCAGCGAAACGCGTCAGGTGAACCAGGGACCCCTACCAGGAAGTGACTTTAAGGAGGACCGAACCATTCCCCAAAGCTTCGTCCAGACGATTCGTCCAATTCTCAGACTCCATATGGCAAACATCGCATAAAGGACTGTATTAACCGTAACGCATGAGGAGCTCTCCACTACAGATTCCGGAGCACAATACCCTCTAACGGTAACTAGTCCATTCATTGGACCCTGCCTAAATTCTGAGACTATTGCATAAGCTGGACTGTAATGATATAGGGGAAATACATCAGGAACGGTCACTGCATATAACTCCACAAAGTCCTATTTCAATACCTGGCGAATAGGGTAGTCCCTTAAGATGTTCTTTCACATTCTAGCAATTGTATTTTTTAATACTGTATACATGTGCATATCTTATTAATATTGATTTTATATCTATTGTGCAATTTTAGGAATAAATTTGTTTTATTAATTACACCAATAGTGTTGTATTCATCAAACCCAGCGCAGTCACAATACCCCCCTTTTTCTTTGCTGTGTAATACAACGGGAGTGACTCTCCCCTTTTCCTGTGACTGCAGCTCGACGAAGCATCTCACACCCAAAGCGCCCAAGTACCTTCGGGTATATCCATTTTTTCACACTGACAACGTCTAGCAACTTGGAGGCCTCCAAGTCCCTAGTAGCCGCAGGCACCACCAATAGGTTGGTTCAGGTGAGACGCTGAAACCACCTTGGGGAGAAACTGAGGACGAGTCCTCAATTCCGCCCTGTCCGAATGGAAAATCAGATAAGGGCTTTTTCAGGATAAAGCCGCCAATTCTGACACGCGCCTGGCCCAGGCCAGGGCCAACAGCATGACCACTTTCCATGTGAGATATTTTAACTCCACAGATTTAAGTGGTTCAAACCAATGTGACTTTTGGAACCCAAAACTACATTGAGATCCCAAAGTGCCACTGGAGGCACAAAAGGAGGCTGTATATGCAGTACCCCTTTTACAAACGTCTGAACTTCAGGGACTGAAGCTAGTTCTTTTTGGAAGAAAATTGACAGGGCCGAAATTTGAACCTTAATGGACCCCAATTTCAGGCCCATAGACACTCCTGTTTGCAGGAAATGTAGGAATCGACCCAGTTGAATTTCCTCCGTCGGGCCTTACTGGCCTCGCACCACACAACATATTTTCGCCAATTGCGGTGATAATGTTTTTGCGGTTACATCCTTCCTGGCTTTGATCAGGATAGGGATGACTTCATCCGGAATGCCTTTTTTCCTTCAGGATCCGGCGTTCAACCGCCATGCCGTCAAACGCAGCCGCGGTAAGTCTTGGAACAGACAGGGTCCTTGCTGGAGCAGGTCCCTTCTTAGAGGTAGAGGCCACGGATCCTCCGTGAGCATCTCTTGAAGTTCCGGTTACCAAGTCCTTCTTGGCCAATCCGGAACCACGAATATAGTGCTTACTCCTCTCCATCTTATCAATCTCAGTACCTTGGGTATGAGAGGCAGAGGAGCGTACACCAACGGTGTTACCAGAGCGTCTACAGCTTATTGCCTGAGGGTCCCTGGACCTGGCGCAATACCTGTCGAGTTTTTAATCATGTGGAAGACTTCTGGGTGAAGTCCCCACTCTCCCGGGTGGAGGTCGTGCTGAGGAAGTCTGCTTCCCAGTTGTCCACTCCCGGAATGAATACTGCTGACAGTGCTATCACATGATTTTCCGCCCAGCGAAGAATCCTTGCAGCTTCTGCCATTGCCCTCCTGCTTCTTGTGCCACCCTGTCTGTTTACGTGGGTGACTGCCGTGATGTTGTCCGACTGGATCAACACCGGCTGACCTTGAAGCAGAGGTCTTGCTAAGCTTAGAGCATTGTAAATGTCCCTTAGCTTCAGGATATTTATGTGAAGTGATGTCTCCAGGCTTGACCATAAGCCCTGGATATTCCTTCCCTGTGTGACTGCTCCCCAGCCTCGCAGGCTGGCATCAGTGGTCACCAGGACCCAGTCCTGAATGCCTAATCTGCGGCCCTCTAGAAGATGAGCACTCTGCAACCACCACAGGAGGGACACCCTTGTCCTTGGTGACAGGGTTATCCGCTGATGCATCTGAAGATGCGATCCGGACCATTTGTCCCGCAGGTCCCACTGGAAAGTTCTTGCGTGGAATCTGCCGAATGGGATTGCTTCGTAGGAAGCCACCATTTTACCCAGAACCCTTGTGCATTGATGCACTGAGACTTGGCTCGGTTTTAGGTTCCTGACTAGCTCGGATAACTCCCTGGCTTTCTCCTCCGGGAGAAACACCTTTTTCTGGACTGTGTCCAGGATCATCCCTAGGAACAGAAGACACGTCGTCGGAACCAGGTGCGATTTTGGAATATTGAGAATCCAATCGTGCTGCCGCAACACTACCTGAGATAGTGCTACACCGACCTCCAACTGTTCCCTGGATCTTACCCTTATCAGGGAATTGTCCAAGGAAGGGATAACTAAAATTCACTTCCTTCGAAGGAATATCATCATTTCGGCCATTACCTTGGTAAAGACCCGGGGTGCCGTGTACCATCCATACGGCAGCGTCTGAACTGATAGTGACAGTTCTGTACCATAAACCTGAGGTACCCTTGGTGAGAAGGGTAAATTTTGACATGAAGGTAAGCATCCTTGATGTCCCGAGACATCATGTAGTCCCCTTCTTCCAGGTTCGCAATCACTGCTCTGAGTGACTCAATCTTGAATTTGAACCTCTGTACGTAAGTGTTCAAAGATTTTAGATTTAGAATCGGTCTCACCGAGCCGTCCGGCTTCGGTACCACAACAGTGTGGAATAATACCCCGTTCCCTGTTGCAGGAGGGGTATCTTGATTATCACCTGCTGGGAATACAGCTTGTGAATGGCTTCCAAAACTGTCTCCCTGTCAGAAGGAGACATCGGTAAAGCCGACTTTAGGAAACGGCGAGGGGGAGACGTCTCGAATTCTAATTTGTACCCCTGAGATATCACCTGAAGGATCCAGGGGTCTACTTGCGAGTGAGCCCACTGCGCGCTGAAATTCATTGAGACGGGCCCCCCACCGTGCCTGATTCTGCTTGTAAAGCCCCAGCGTATACTGAGGGCTTGGCAGAGGCGGGAGAGGGTTTCTGTTCCTGGGAACTGGCTGATTTCTGCAGCCTTTTTCCTCTCCCTCTGTCACGGGGCAGAAATGAGGAACCTTTTGCCCGCTTGTCCACGAAAAGACTGCGCCTGATAATACGGCGTCTTCTCATGTTGAGAGGCGACCTGGGGTACAAACGTGGAATTCCCAGCTGTTGCCGTGGCCACCAGGTCTGAAAGACCGACCCCAAATAACTCATCCCTTAATAAAGCAATACTTCCAAATGCCGTTTGGAATACGCATCACCTGACCACTGACGTGTCCATAACCCTCTACTGGTAGAAATGGACAACGCGCTTAGACTTGATGCCAGTCGGCAAATATTCCGCTGTGCATCACGCATATATAAAAATGCATCTTTTAAATGCTCTATAGGCAAAAATATACTGTCCCTATCTAGGGTATCAATATTTTCAGTCAGGGAATCCGACCACGCCAACCCAGCACTGCACATCCAGGCTGAGGCGATTGCTGGTCGCAGTATAACACCAGTATGTGTGTAAATACCTTTTAGGATACCCTCCTGCTTTCTATCAGCAGGATCCTTAAGGGCGGCCATCTCAGGCGAAGGTAGAGCCCTTACAAGCGTGTGAGCGCTTTATCCCCCCTAGGGGGTGTTTCCCAACGCACCCTAACCTCTGGCGGGAAAGGATATAATGCCAATAACATTTTAGAAATTATCCGTTGTTATCGGGGGAAACCCACGCATCATCACACACCTCATTTAATTTCTCAGATTCAGGAAAACTACAGGTAGTTTTTCCTCACCGAACATAATACCCCTTTTTTGGTGGTACTCGTATTATCAGAAATGTGTAAAACATTTTTCATTGCCTCAATCATGTAACGTGTGGCCCTACTGGAAGTCACATTCGTCTCTTCACCGTCGACACTGGAGTCAGTATCCGTGTCGGCGTCTATATCTGCCATCTGAGGTAACGGGCGCTTTAGAGCCCCTGACGGCCTATGAGACGTCTGGACAGGCACAAGCTGAGTAGCCCGCTGTCTCATGTCAACCACTGTCTTTTATACAGAGCTGACACTGTCACGTAATTCCTTCCAACAGTTCATCCACTCAGGTGTCGACCCCCTAGGGGGTGACATCACTATTACAGGCAATCTGCTCCGTCTCCACATCATTTTTCTCCTCATACATGTCGACACAAAAGCACCGACATACAGCACACACACAGGGAATGCTCTGATAGAGGACAGGACCCCACTAGCCCTTTGGGGAGACAGAGGGAGAGTTTGCCAGCACACACCAGAGCGCTATATATATACAGGGATAACCTTATATAAGTGTTTTTCCCCTTATAGCTGCTGTATAGTTAATACTGCGCCTAATTAGTGCCCCCCTCTCTTTTTTTAACCCTTTCTGTAGTGTAGTGACTGCAGGGGAGAGACAGGGAGCTTCCCTCCAACGGAGCTGTGAGGGAAAATGGCGCCAGTGTGCTGAGGAGATAGGCTCCGCCCCTTTTTCGCTGACTTTTCTCCTGCTTTTTTATGGATTCTGGCAGGGGTTAAATGCATCCATATAGCCCAGGAGCTATATGTGATGCATTTTTTTGCCATCCAAGGTGTTTTTATTGCGTCTCAGGGCGCCCCCCCCAGCGCCCTGCACCCTCAGTGACCGAAGTGTGAAGTGTGCTGAGAGCAATGGCGCACAGCTGCAGTGCTGTGCGCTACCTTGTTGAAGACAGGACGTCTTCTGTCGCCGATTTTCCGGACCTCTTCTGCCTTCTGGCTCTGTAAGGGGGCCGGCGGCGCGGCTCTGGGACCCATCCAAGCTAGCCCTGTGATCGTCCCTCTGGAGCTAATGTCCAGTAGCCTAAGAAGCCCAATCCACTCTGCACGCAGGTGAGTTCGCTTCTTCTCCCCTTAGTCCCTCGATGCAGTGAGCCTGTTGCCAGCAGGTCTCACTGAAAATAAAAAACCTAATCTAAAACTTTCACTAAGAAGCTCAGGAGAGCCCCTAGTGTGCACCCTTCTCGTTCGGGCACAGAGATCTAACTGAGGCTTGGAGGAGGGTCATAGGGGGAGGAGCCAGTGCACACCAGATAGTCCTAAAGCTTTCTTTAGATGTGCCCAGTCTCCTGCGGAGCCGCTATTCCCCATGGTCCTTACGGAGTCCCCAGCATCCACTTAGGACGTTAGAGAAAATGTTTTTGCTGGCGTTACCCTATAGAAGCCTATGGGCTTCCTTTCATAGCTTGCTGAGAGGGATCCGATACAGATTCCTCCCAGCATTTAAGCTTTCTTCCAGAAAGAGGGATCTATTCAGATCCCTCCCAGTACCCCCGCGGCTGCCGTGGCCCTCTGCACATCTGCAGGGAGAAACCCGGAGGTACCTGCTTTTCAAAGGCAGCTCTTTTCGGAAAAGCTGTCCTCTGTGATACTAATAGCATATGTTAGTACATATGCGATTAGTATCAATGCAAACTGTGGCAGAATGTGCCGCCATAGGTTAGTACATCCCACCCGTATTTATATAAAAATAAAAATCATAAAAGTAGAATACTTCTTTATTTTCAGTGTTATTATATGGATCTTTGACAAAGAATTAAGAGCATCTTTTTGTTCAACCACAAATTAAAAAAGTAAACTGCAGCGTAAGCAAAGCTTGAATCCCTTGTGATTTGATAGAAGTACTGTAAAAGGTTAGACTAGTCAGCAATTATGTAATCGTGATTACCTTTATCATGGCAGTAAGTGAAATGGGTGACGCATGCAGGTACCATGATTACTCCTTCTCATCAAATGGGTAGCAGTGTCTTTATCTGAACTGCAGTGACTGCATCATGATATTAGTCAGGCAAGATTTGAAGCTTCTTCAAAGATGGAGGTAGTGGCATTGGTAAAAATTGTCAGCTGGTCAGATAACAGATAGGGAACTGACTATATATGCCTAGTGCAGTGACTTTACAGTAGTGCCAATTTCATTTGCTAGAGATCACCATGAGTCTGATATTACAAGGTAAAGATCAATTAATAAAAACAGTAAACTATGTAAAATCATTTTGGAATAGGTAACAAGTACAAAATACCTATAAGACAACAGGAATAAGACTCTGGCACGAATCAGTCTCGTGCAAGTACTGCACCATGTCAACTCAGATAATAAAGAAAACACTAAATGAAATATATTTCCTGCATACTGTATAGCAATTCAACATTCTTGATTTGAACCACAACTTAATACTTTGGGTGGGATGTACTAAGCATTGCTTCCACGGTGCAGTACATCCTGCCACTTACTGTGTACATACCAATCACATATATACTTACATACTGTATGCGATTAGTATCGCAACGGACAGCTCTCCCGATAAGATGTCGGGACTTCTAGGTTTCGGACCCAGAAGTCTCATGCGTAGAGTGACGTGACAGCCGCAGGGGTGATGGCAGGGATCTATTGGAATGGGGAAAGAAGCCCATAGGCTTCAATGGAAGCACACCAGCTTCCACTGCATGCAAGCCCCGGAATGCATCGTGGCCAAAGACTGAAAAGGCTAGTTTTCGGATTTTTGCCCACATTTTCCCTTAAGTACATCCCACTCCTTATACAGTATTTAGGAAAACACCAAACCTCAAAATCTTTCCATGTATACTTAATTACCACTAAAATCACAGTATTTTGATATTGCTTTTGTAGTCCAAGTTAATGCAGTGATAAACATTAAAATAACCAAGAGATGCCACTTGCATTACGTACGGTATGAAACTGCTCAGGATCACTAGCAGAGAGCAATTCCTGCCACACACACTGACACCAGTCTGTAAGCCTGTTCTTTCAAAGACACCTGTTATTTATAGATATCTACAGCATGCCAAGCTCTGCCAGTGTAATCTGATATGAAGACAGACCTTTTGCAAAAGTAGTTGATTATTCTGAACAACTTGGCATTAACTGGTCATTTGAAGATTTGCCATACTATGCATGTACAGTAGGAATACCTTGCGGTAACACAGTGAATTAGTTTATTTTTGAAAATGGTCACAGCTTTTTTACGTGAATTTCGCATTCCTGGAATTTCTATAAATCAGAAGCGATGCACCAGAAATGTATCTGGTGTTCATAACTGTTCTTACTTTGTATGTTTTGTTTTATACCTTATTTGTGTGAAAGGAACTATGGGGTAAATGAATTATAGCAGCACACATCATGCCGCTATAACACTTCCTGCTTTGCCTCATTACCGAGGCGAAGCAGGATGGGACATCGACAAGATGTAACAACATCTTGTCTGCCGAAGCTTTGTCTCCCCTGTCCTGCGATGTCTCCCTAGGTGCACAGCACATCAGCTCAGTGCTGATGCGCTGTGTCTCCCTGCCTGGAGATCCCCAGCGCAGTCTGGAGCCAGCACCCGCCACAGCCAGGGACACCTCTGTCCCTTGTGTGGTGTATGGGCATCGACACCATGCAGCTGTCAAAAGTGACAGCTGCAGGTGTCGCTATGGTTAGCAATACTGTACAGGGGAGAATAGCTCCCCTGTCACTGAGCCGGCACCGCAGCTATAATACATAGGGGGGGAAGCGGTATAGCGTGTGCTGATACCGCTTCCCCGCATATCGCCAGCTCAAGCATTTACCTATATGTCTTATGTACAGTACACTATATAGAACTATAGGACCTATGCTAATAATTCAGACTATTGAATTAAATAGTCTTTTTCCTATGTCTAAAATCGCTGATTACCATGCAGAAAGTCACCAATTGCTTATAAACGGCGTAATCAATGGGTGATGCCTGCACTTGATTTTGCCGTTTTTTCGCTGACTTTCCTCGCAGTTCATAAAGCTTCAAGGTTCAGTCCACTATCGGTAATTCACACGCAGGATAATCCCACTAACTGAATAGGTACGTCCGTGGCAAGTACCGGCAGGTTTAACCCCCCTGCAGCTAATGGAATATGTCCGTAAATGTATTTGACTTTACAAAAACTTGGCTCTTATGCTACTGGAGCAGAGCTAGACGTGTCGGCATGTTTACAGCTGTATATATACTGTACATGTAAATACAGTATTTTCGTGCGCTGTTTTATTAAGGATTTTAGTTCTGCGTCCAAATAAGCATCAGCCCTGTGAGCCTCAAAAAGACTGTCTCACCATTTGTTCATGTCAAATCCACAGTGGAATCAAATCAGAGGTCACTTAAGCTGTATAAGAGGTGCATGTTTACATATTATCATTAACGGTAAATTATTAAGTACTTCTGTACCAATATTGTATTACCCCAGTAACTAACTTCTGCACAGAAACTAAATGTGAAAAACATAACCTGTTGGTTTAGTGTGTTTACTAAATGCCATATATACTAACAGGAGAGACAAGATCATTCTATTCATAGTGGTACAAAATCCATTAGCCTAATCCTTGCTCTTAAAGACAGATCGATTTACCAAGAGCATTTCATATTTGCTTACTGAGAAACTACCTCTCAGAATCCAATTAACACATTAATAAGTATTTTAAGCAAGGAAAGATTTGCATAGCATACTTGCGATCAGGAATGAACAATAAAAGGGCATCATCATTTTAGATGGGGGCTGCACACACTCCAGGGACAAGACTACACTATCAAAAGGGCTAATAATACTTTTATTGGGTGTGGTATGGCTGACCGATGGTCAGGAGACCGGAGGTCAACATACCGACGCCGAGACTTACCATGGTTAAATCTCTTTCTGTGAGGTACACTGGATTCCACAGGGAATAACATCGGGGTGTAGAGTTGATCTTGATCCGAGGCACCAACAGGCTAAAAGCTTTGACTGTTCCCAGGATGCACCGCACCACCTCCTCTATAACCCTGCATCCGTGCACAGGAGCTCAGTTTTGTTAACCAGTCCAATGCAGTAGCAGCTAAAGAGACGGAAGATGTTAGTCACATAGAACCACGTTCTCACGACAGGAGAAGGGACCAGCGGCTAATGCCATACAAACCCAAAGAAGCTAAGTGCGTCAGGGTGGGCGCCCTGTGGAATCCAGTGTACCTTGCAGAAAGAGATTTAACTATGGTAAGTCTTACCATAAATCTCCTTTTCTGCAGCGGAGTACACTGGGATTCCACAGGGAATAACATCGGGGATGTCCTAAAGCAGTTCCTCATGGGAGGGGACGCACTGTAGCGGGCACAAGAACCCAGCATCCAAAGGAAGCATCCTGGGAGGCGGAAGTATCAAAGGCATATAACCTGATGAACGTGTTCGCAGAGGACCACGTAGCCGCCTTGCACAATTGTTCAGCGGACGCGCCACGGTGGGCCTCCCAAGAAGGTCCAACAGACCGAGTAGAATGGGCCTTGACAGCAGCAGGAGCTGGGAGACCAGCCTGCGCATAAGCTTGTGCAATCACCATTCTAATCCATCTGGCCAAGGTTTGCTTGTTTGCAGGCCTGCCACGTTTGTGAAAACCAAACAGTATGAAGAGGGAATCTGACCTCCTGATAGAGGCAGTCCTCTCCACATATATACAGAGAGCCCGTACCACATCTAAAGACCGCTCTTTGGAGGACAAACTAGAAGAGATAAAGGCCGGAACCACAATCTCTTGGTTAAGGTGGAAAGATGACACCACCTTAGGCAAATAACAAGGGCGAGTTCGAAGAACTGCCCGGTCACGGTGAAATATCAGAAAGGGTGGACGACAGGACAAGGCGCCTAGGTCCAACACCCTCAAAGCTGAGGCAATAGCCAAGAGAAACAGGACCTTAAGCGTAAGCCATTTCAGGTCCACAGACTCAAGAGGTTCAAAGGGAGACTCTTCCAGGGCATTCAGAACAACAGACAGATCCCATGGAGCCACAGGGGGGACATAGGGAGGTTGTACCCGCAAAACACCCTGAGTGAAGGTATGAACGTCAGGAATAGACGCAATCTTCCTCTGAAACCACATCGACAAGGCAGAAATATGAACCTTGAGGGAGGCCAAATAAAGGCCTAAGTCCAGGCCTTGTTGCAGAAAAGCCAGAAGCCATGAAGTTCTGAACTTATAGAGATTGTAGTTCTTAGCAGCACACCGGGTGATGTAAGAATTCCAGACCCTGTAGTAAATCCGAGCCGAAGCTGGTTTACGGGCCTTCAGCATAGTTTGGATGACCACCTCAGAGAATCCTTTGGCCTTCAGCACTGATGCTTCAAGAGCCATGCCGTCAAAGCCAGTCTGGCCAGGTCTGGGTAGACACAGGGGCTCTGAACGAGGAGGTCTAGGTGTTGAGAAAGAAGTAGAGGACATTCCATCGATAGACCCTGCAGGTCTGAGAAACAATGCCATCTGGGCCACGCCGGAGCGACCAGAAGCAGGACTCCTCCTTCTTGTTTGAACTTCCGCAGTACCCTGTGCAGGAGAGACTCTGGAGGGAACACGTACGGCAGCTGAAATGCCCATGGAATCGCTAGTGCGTCCAAGAACGCTGCTTGTGGATCCCTTGTCCTTGATCCGAAGACCGGAACCTTGTGATTGTGTCGAGACGCCATCAGGTCTACATCTAATAGGCCCCACTTGTCCACTAGGAGTTGAAAGACCTCCGGATGAAGGCTCCATTCTCCAGCGTGTACATCCTGACGACTGAGGATATCTGCTTCCAAGTTGAGGACACCCGGATTGAACACTGCAGATATTGCTGCAGATGGCGTTCCGTCCAATGAAGAATTCTTGACACTACTATCACTGCAGTGCGGCTTCGAGTGACGCCTTGATGATTTATGTAAGCCACCATGGTTGCGTTGTCTGATTGTACTTGAACAGGCCTGTTCCTTATCAGAGGCAGGGCCAGCGTCAATGCACTGAATACTGCCCGCAGTTCCAGAATGTCGACGGGGAGGGGAGACTCACCCTTGGTCCAGCGACCCTGAAGAGAATGTTGATCGAACACTGCACCCCAGCCCCTCAGACTGGCATCCGTAGTCAAGAGGACCCAGTGAGGAATCCAGAAGGGATGGCCCCTGCTCAACTGTTGTTCCTGGAGCCTCCGGCTGTGTGTATCCAGTAGAGCCCCCAGATGCACCAGGGAGGACTTTTTCCAAATGATCAGCCACCTGTGGGCTGTGAGGAATTGCACCATCAGCTGGAGATGACTCAGGAGGACATCCTGGGAGCTTGCCAGGATCAGCAGGTCGTCCAGATACGGCAGGATCCTGATTCCCTGTTGACGGAGATGAGCTGTCATCACGGCCATGACCTTGGTGAAAATCCGAGAGGCCGTGGTTAGTCCAAACGGCAGAGCCCTGAATTGATAATGAAGGTTGCCAATAGCAAACCGCAATTATTGCTGATGTGAAATGGCAATAGGTATATGCAGGTAAGCATCCTGTATATCCAGGGATACCATGTAGTCCCCAGGGTACATGTCCAGTACAATGGAGTGCAGTGTTTCCATACGGAACTTGGAAACTCTCACAAATTTGTTCAGTGAGAATAGGGCGGAAAGACCCATTGGGTTTCGGAACTAGAAACAGGGTCGAGTAGTAGCCCCTTCCTTTTTGAGAGATAGGCACCGGCACCACCACTCCTGTCTCCAGGAGGTATTGAACAACCAAGTGTAGAGCTTGCGCCTTCAACAGGTCCGATGGGATGACCGTTGTGCAGAACTGGCGAGGGGGACGTCTCTTAAAGGAGACCACGTACCCGTGAGTGACAACTTCCTGCACCCACGCGTTTGAAGTGGTCCTTAACCAGACCTGGGTGAACTGCAGAAGTCGGCCTCCGAGGCCCGTCCCTTCATGCTGCAGGCTTGTCCTGTTTGGAAGCAGGCTGACGGGCGGCCCATGATTGTTTAGATTTGGGCTTACTGGTCTTGGAAGCACAAGGCTGTCTCGAGTACACCTGACCCTTCGATTTACCTGAAGTCCGAAAGGAACAAAAAGTAGTACTTTTGGCTTTCAGAGCAGAAGGAGTAGTATTAAGAAGGCACGCAGTCTTCGCAGAGGCTGTCAGTCACGATCTTGTTTAGATCTTCTCCAAAAAGTATGTCTCCCTTAAAAGGGAGCACCTCCAGAGCCTTGTTGGAATCCAGGTTCACCTTCCAGCACTGCAACCAGAGAATACGGTGAGCCAAAATAGACGTAGTGGCCGCTTTGATGCCCGCCTCAGAGGACGCCTCCTGAATATAGTGGGAAGCGGTGGTAATGTGAGACAGACACTGTCTGGCAATGTCAGAAATATTCGAAGGTAGCTCATCCTGCAATACCTGGACTCATGCTTCGATACCTTTTGCAGCCCAGAAGTCCGCAATAGTCGGTCTATGTATCGCCCCCTTTAGGGAAAAAAATAAGATTTTAAACCTACCGGTAAATCTTTTTCTCCTAGTCCGTAGAGGATGCTGGGGACTCCGTAAGGACCATGGGGAATAGACGGGCACCGCAGGAGACTTGGGCACTAAAAAGAACTTTAGATATGGGTGTGCACTGGCTCCTCCCTCTATGCCCCTCCTCCAGACCTCAGTTAGAGAAACTGTGCCCAGAGGAGACGGACAGTACGAGGAAAGGATTTTTGTTAATCTAAGGGCAAGATTCATACCAGCCCACACCATCCACACCGTATAACATGGAATATACGAACCAGTTAACAGCATGAAACAAAACAGTATCAGCCCGAGACTGATCAAACTGTAACATAACCCTTAAGTAAGCAAAAACTATATACAAGTCTTGCAGATGTAGTCCGCACTGGGACAGGCGCCCAGCATCCTCTACGGACTAGGAGAAAAAGATTTACCGGTAGGTTTAAAATCGTATTTTCTCTTACGTCCTAGAGGATGCTGGGGACTCCGTAAGGACCATGGGGATTATACCAAAGCTCCAAAACGGGCGGGAGAGTGCAGATGAATCTGCAGCACCGATTGAGCAAACATGAGGTCCTCATTAGCCAGGGTATCAAACTTGTAGAACTTCGCAAAGGTGTTTGAACCCGACCAAGTAGCAGCTCGGCACAGCTGTAACGCCAAGACACCTCGGGCACAGAGCCGGATTAAGGCTCTGGGGGGCCCGGGGCACTTCAGAGAGTGAGGCCCCTAATTAAAAGGCAGGCAGCTGAGATATATATATATATATATATATATATATATGTATAAACACACACACACACACACACACACACACACACACATACTATACATACATACACATATAAATGCAAATACATATATACACACGCATATACAGTATGTTTACATATACTGTATATGCACACACAGATATATACAGATACAGATATATACAGATATACAGATATATCCCCCTGCGCCCTGCACCCTTACAGTGCCTGCCGTGTGTGTGTTGTGTGGGAGCAATGGCGCGCAGCGTTACCGCTGCTCGTTACCTCAGTGAAGTCTTCTGCCGCCTCTGAAGTCTTTCTTCATATACTCACCCGGCTTCTATCTTCCGGCTCTGTGAGGAGGACGGCGGCGCGGCTCCGAGACGAATAGCTAGGAGAGACCTGCGTTCCGACTCCCTCTGGAGCTAATGGTGTCCAGTAGCCTAAGAAGCAGAGCCTAGCAGTTAAGTAGGTCTGCTTCTCTCTCCTCAGTCCCTCGATGCAGGGAGCCTGTTGCCAGCAGGCTCCCTGAAAATAAAAAACCTAACAAAAATTATTTCTTTCAGGAAACTCAGGAGAGCTCCATGTAATGCACCCAGTCTCCTCTGGGCACAGTATCAAACTGAGGTCTGGAGGAGGGGCATAGAGGGAGGAGCCAGTGCACACCCATATCTAAAGTTCTTTTTAGTACCCATGTCTCCTGCGGAGACCGTCTATTCCCCATGGTCCTTACGGAGTCCCCAGCATCCTCTAGGACGTAAGAGAAATACACTTCAGGCATCCCTCCACACGCTTATCTGTCGGTTCCTTCAAGGAGGAGACAGTGGTGACAGGCAGAGAAGAGGACACCACAATCCGTGCAACATGAGAGTCTACCGAAGGTGGAGTTTCCCACTTGGTACTCAACTCCGTAGGGATAGGATAGCTAGCTAGCATCTTCTTAGAGAGGGAGAATTTCTTCTCTGGTGAAGCCCATGCCTCCTGACGTATGTCAATTAAACTGTCAGAGTGAGGGAAAACAAATTTAACCACTTTCTGACGCTTGAATTTATCAGGCTTGTTTGACACAGTAGTGGGATCTGCTTCATCATCAATCTGGAGAACCATTTTGATAGCTTCCACTAAGTCAAGGACAACAACCTGAGTTACAGGCTCCCTGTCAGAGGCCGCTGAGTCAGAGTCAGTCGGATCAGTATAAGCCCCATTCTCATCCGAAGTATCCGAAACATGAGTGGATTGGGAGGAGGAAACCACACGCTTGGAGTGCCCCTTGCTCCCCGAGAGCTGAGGTGTAGGCTTCTGTTTAACCAAAGATTTATTCAAAATCTGTATCTGGGCAGACAGAGTGTCCGCCCAAGGCGGATTTGCTACAGGGACAATTTGTGGCTGTAATGGCACAGGTAGTCCCACAGGGGGCGTAAGATGTGTTACCAATGTATTTAACATACAGGAGAAGGCAGCCCAGGGTGGCTCTTGATTGGCCACAGGAGCTACAGGTGGAGTGGGAGAGGTATGGGACCCAGCACCCACGTCCCCAGCAGCAGTTTCCTCCCCTGGTAAATCCATGGGATCAGCACTGCCTGAGGCAGGAGCGTCCACGAAATTCCAACCCCGTGTGGCAGACATTATGAGGAATGTAGCCGTGGGGCACACAGTACAATATAGCCAGACAATAAGAATACTGTATACCAATCCCGTTTTATGTGCAGGACACAAACAGAAAATTAAGTCGGTATGGGGTGACTGAAATACACAGAAAAATACACTGAGCTGTATAGACCGTGTACCACTATATATATATATAAATAATGTGGACCCTGCCGCACTTATCCTCTCAGAGCACAGAATATAGTGACAGTAAGGGTGTGATACACTAAATGAAAACACACAGCAGCTATGGGCACACTTAGTCACAAACACAATGCAGATATAAAGTGCACCACAATAATACTGCACTGGACATGCAAATTACATATGACAATAGATATGTATATGCAGAGAGATAATAAGAATTTACTCACCGGTAATTCTATTTCTCGTAGTCCGTAGTGGATGCTGGGCGCCCATCCCAAGTGCGGATTGTCTGCAATACTTGTATATAGTTATTGCCTAACTAAAGGGTTATTGTTATGAGCCATCTTTTCGTGAGGCTCAGTTGTTATTCATACTGTTAACTGGGTATAGTATCACGAGTTGTACGGTGTGATTGGTGTGGCTGGTATGAGTCTTACCCGGGATTCCAAATCCTTTCCTTATTGTGTCGGCTCTTCCGGGCACAGTTTCCCTAACTGAGGTCTGGAGGAGGGGCATAGAGGGAGGAGCCAGTGCACCCCAGATAGTACCTAATCTTTCTTTTAGAGTGCCCAGTCTCCTGCGGAGCCCGCTATTCCCCATGGTCCTTACGGAGTTCCCAGCATGCACATAAAACGGGATTGGTATACAGTAGTAGCCCAGGGTGGCTCTTGATTGGCCACAGGAGCTACAGGTGGAGTGGGAGAGGTATGGGACCCAGCACCCACGTCCCAAGCAGCAGTTTCCTCCCCTGGTAAATCCATGGGATCAGCACTGCCTGAGGCAGGAGCGTCCACGAAATTCCAACCCTGTGTGGCAGACATTATGAGGAATGTAGCCGTGGGGCACACAGTACAATATAGCCAGACAATAAGAATACTGTATACCAATCCCGTTTTATGTGCAGGACACAAACAGAAAATTAAGTCGGTATGGGGTGACTGAAATACACAGAAAAATACACTGAGCTGTATAGACCGTGTACCACTATATATACCACTATATATATATATATAATATATATATATATATATATATATATATATAATGTGGACCCTGCCGCACTTATCCTCTCAGAGCACAGAATATAGTGACAGTAAGGGTGTGATACACTAAATGAAAACACACAGCAGCTATGGGCACACTTAGTCACAAACACAATGCAGATATAAAGTGCACCACAATAATACTGCACTGGACATGCAAATTACATATGACAATAGATATGTATATGCAGAGAGATAATAAGAATTTACTCACCGGTAATTCTATTTCTCGTAGTCCGTAGTGGATGCTGGGAACTCCGTAAGGACCATGGGGAATAGCGGGCTCCGCAGGAGACTGGGCACTCTAAAAGAAAGATTAGGTACTATCTGGGGTGCACTGGCTCCTCCCTCTATGCCCCTCCTCCAGACCTCAGTTAGGGAAACTGTGCCCGGAAGAGCCGACACAATAAGGAAAGGATTTGGAATCCCGGGTAAGACTCATACCAGCCACACCAATCACACCGTACAACTCGTGATACTATACCCAGTTAACAGTATGAATAACAACTGAGCCTCACGAAAAGATGGCTCATAACAATAACCCTTTAGTTAGGCAATAACTATATACAAGTATTGCAGACAATCCGCACTTGGGATGGGCGCCCAGCATCCACTACGGACTACGAGAAATAGAATTACCGGTGAGTAAATTCTTATTTTCTCTGACGTCCTAGTGGATGCTGGGAACTCCGTAAGGACCATGGGGATTATACCAAAGCTCCCAAACGGGCGGGAGAGTGCGGATGACTCTGCAGCACCGAATGAGCAAACTCAAGGTCCTCCTCAGCCAGGGTATCAAACTTGTAGAATTTTGCAAATGTGTTTGAACCCGACCAAGTAGCAGCTCGGCAAAGCTGTAAAGCCGAGACCCCTCGGGCAGCCGCCCAAGAAGATCCCACCTTCCTCGTGGAATGGGCTTTTACTGATTTAGGATGCGGCAGTCCAGCCGCAAAAAGTGCAAGTTGAATCGTGCTATAGATCCAACGAGCAATAGTCTGCTTTGAAGCAGGAGCACCCAGCTTGTTGGGTGCATACAGGATAAATAGCGAATCAGTTTTCCTGACTCTAGCTATCCTGGAAACATAGATTTTCAGGGCCCTGACTACGTCCAGCAACTTGGAATCCTCCAAGTCCCGAGTAGCCGCAGGCACCACAATAGGTTGGTTCAAATGAAACGCTGATACCACCTTAGGAAGAAATTGGGAACGAGTCCTCAATTCCGCCCTATCCATATGAAAAATCAGATAAGGGCTTTTACAAGACAAAGCCGCCAATTCTGATACACGCCTGGCCGAAGCCAAGGCCAACAGCATGACCACTTTCCGCGTGAGATATTTTTGCTCCACGGTTTTAAGTGGCTCAACCAATGCGACTTTAGGAAATCCAACACCACGTTGAGATCCCAAGGTGCCACTGGAGGCACAAAAGGGGGCTGAATATGCAGCACTCCTTTAACAAAAGTCTGAACTTCAGGCAGTGAAGCCAGTTCGTTTTGGAAGAAAATCGACAGAGCCAAAATCTGGACCTTAATGGAACCCAAGTTGAGGCCCATAGTCACCCCTGACTGTAGGAAGTGCAGAAATCGACCCAGCTGAAATTCCTCCGTTGGGGCCTTCCAGGCCTCACACCAAGCAACATATTTCCACCATATGCGGTGACAATGTTTTGCGGTCACATCCTTCCTAGCTTTAATCAGCGTAGGAATGACTTCCTCCGGAATGCCCTTTTCCTTTAGGATCCGGTGTTCAACCGCCATGCCGTCAAACGCAGCCGCAGTAAGTCTTGGAACAGACAGGGCCCCTGCCGTAGCAGGTCCTGTCTGAGCGGCAGAGGCCAAGGGTCCTCTGAGATCATTTCTTGAAGTTCTGGGTACCAAGCTCTTCTTGGCCAATCCGGAACAATGAGTATAGTTCTTACTCCTCTCCTTCTTATTATTCTCAGTACCTTGGGTATGAGAGGAAGAGGAGGGAACACATAAACCGACTGGTACACCCACGGTGTCACTAGAGCGTCCACAGCTATAGCCTGAGGGTCCCTTGACCTGGCACAATATCTTTTTAGCTTTTTGTTGAGGCAGGACGCCATCATGTCCACCTGTGGCCGTTCCCAACGGTTCACAATCAGCTGGAAGACCTCTGGATGAAGTCCCCACTCTCCCGGGTGGAGGTCGTGCCTGCTGAGGAAGTCTGCTTCCCAGTTGTCCACTCCCGGAATGAACACTGCTGACAGTGCTATCACGTGATTCTCCGCCATCAAAGAATCCTTGTGGCTTCTGCCATTGCCACCCTGCTTCTTGTGCCGCCCTGGCGGTTTACATGGGCGACCGCTGTGATGTTGTCTGACTGAATCAGAACCGGTTGGTTTTGAAGCAGGGGTTCTGCTTGACTCAGGGCGTTGTAAATGTCCCTTAGTTCCAGAATATTTATGTGTAGGGAAGTTTCCTGACTTGACCATTGTCCTTGGAAGTTTCTTCCCTGGGTGACTGCCCCCCAACCTCGGAGGCATGCATCCGTGGTCACCAGGACCCAGTCCTGTATGCCGAATCTGCGGCCTTCGAGCAGATGAGCACTCTGCAGCCACCACAGCCGAGACACCCTGGCCCTCGGGGACAGGGTGATTAACCGATGCATCTGGAGATGCGATCCGGACCACTTGTCCAACAGATCCCACTGGAAGATCCTTGCATGGAATCTGCCGAAGGGACTTGCTTCGGAAGAAGCTACCATCTTTCCCAGGACTCGCGTGCAGTAATGCACCAACACCTGCTTTGGTTTTAGGAGGACCCTGACCAGAGATGATAATTCCTTGGCCTTCTCCTCCGGGAGAAATATCTTCTTCTGTTCTGTGTCCAGAATCAAGCCCAAGAACAGCAGACACGTCGCAGGAATCAGCTGCAACTTTGGGATATTCAGAATCCAGCCGTGCTGATGCAGCACTTCCTGAGATAGTGCCACGCCGACTAGCAACTGCTCTTTGGACCTCGCCTTTATAAGGAGATCGTCCAAGTACGGAATAATCATGACTCCCTTCTTTCGGAGGAGCATCATAATTTCGGCCATTACCTTGGTAAATACCCACGGTGCCGTGGACAGACCAGACGGCAACGTCTGGAATTGGTAATTACAGTCCTGTACCACACCCTTGAGGTACTTTGAACTTGAACTTTTTTATATAAATGTTCAAGGATTTTAAATTTAGAATGGGTCTCACCGAACCATCTGGTTTCGGTACCACAACATTGTGGAATAGTAACCCCGTCCCTGTTGAAGGAGGGGTACCTTGATTATCACCTGCTGAAGATACAGCTTGTGAATTGCCGCCAGTACTACCTCCCTTTCTCTGAGGGCAGCAGGCAAGGCTGATTTGAGGTAACGGCGAGGGGGAGTCGCCTCGAACTCCAGCTTGTATCCCTGTGATACTACTTGCAGAACCCAGGGATCCATCTGTGAGCGAGCCCACTGGTCGCTGAAGTTCCGGAGACGCGCCCCCACCGCACCTGCCTCAGCCTGTGGAGCCCCAGCGTCATGCGGTGGACTTAGAGGAAGCGGGGGAAGATTTTTGATCCTGGGAACTGGCTGTCTGGTGCAGCCTTTTTCCTTCTTCCCTTGCCTCTGGCAGAAAGGAAGCGCCTTTGACCCGCTTGCTTTTCTGAGGCCGAAAGGACTGTACCTGATAATACGGTGCTTTCTTAGGCTGTGAGGGAAACTGAGGTAAAAATTTTGACTTCCCAGCTGTTGCTGTGGATACGAGGTCCGAGAGACCATCCCCAAACAATTCCTCACCCTTATAAGGCAGAATCTCCATGTGCCTGTTATGCACACCAGTGCCTGCAGGAATGTACTGGTGTCTGAACGGAGAGGGATGCAAAACAAATGAACTCACAGACAGACTTGGGAATATGACATTACGTACACAGAAGGTGATAGGGTAACAAAATCAACACAAAGTGAACAGAGAAGCCCAGAGGCTAAGAAACTGGGTGTCTCCCTAGTATTAGGAATGCTCAGATGGAAAGAAGCGAGATGTTGTGTTTTAATACGTAGAGAACCCGAAATGCCGTTGCTAAGGGCAACAGCAAAACCCTAAAGGGTTACCAACGGGTGTGGCAGTAAACTCCTTGGTCAGAGATGGAATAATAGACACAAGGAGAGTCTCCACAATCCTAGTCCTCACTTGCAGTGCACTGGTTCAGCTTACTGCCACTAAACTGACACCTGAACACCTTGCACAGTGAGAAAGGATTTTGGCAGGCAAGTCTGAGAATACAGCCGCAAACTTGCTAAGTTCACAGAGTAGCAAAAGAACCCCAGCAAGTTAAACGACTGACTCCAGTCTTACTGCTAGGTCTGGATTGGCAGAGTGTAGTACCAAATCCCAAGGCCTATTTGCAGTAAGCAACAAACAAATACAAAGCTACACAGTACTGGCTAACTTTCAGGAACTGACTAACCAACAAAGATTCAGCAGCATCTGCTTAACCTGAGAAGAGGGTTTATATAGCAGGTGCTGTCTACGCCCCACTCAGACCTCACAGACTGTGAGCACAAAAACCAGCACCGGATCCCCTGCCGTGCACAAAGCCTGTAACCACTGCACAGCAAAAGACCCGAACCGGAGTATCAGCTGCGCTCAGGTTACTCCGCTAGCACTTGTCTCCCGGTTGCCATGACGACGTGGCAGCACAGGGCAGGAGACCCTAACAGTGCCTTTTAGAATCAGCATCACCTGTCCACTGCCGGGTCCATAATACCCTCCTGGCAGAAATGGACATTGCATTAATTCTAGATGCCAGCTGGCAAATATCCCTCTGTGCATCCCTTATATATAAGACGACGTCTTTAATATGCTCTATGGTTAGCAAAATAGTATCCCTGTCGAGGGTAACACTATTATCTGACAGGGTATCAGACCACGCTGCAGCAGCACTACACCTCCATGCTGAGGCAATTGCAGGTCTCAGTATAGTACCTGAGTGTGTATATACAGACTTCAGGATTTCCTCCTGCTTTCTATCAGCAGGCTCCTTCAAGGTGGCCGTATCCTGAGACGGCAGTGCCACCTTTTTTGACAAACGTGTGAGCGCCTTATCCACCCTAGGGGATATCTCCCAACGTGACCTATCCTCTGGCGGGAAAGGGTACGCCATCATTAACTTTTTAGAAATTACCAGTTTCTTATCGGGTGAAACCCACGCTTCTTCACACACTTCATTCAATTCATCTGATGGGGGAACAAAACACTGGCTGCTTTTTCTCCCCAAACATAAAACCCCTTTTTAGTGGTACTTGGGTTAATGTCAGAAATGTGTAACACATTTTTCATTGCCGAAATCATGCAACGGATGCCCCTAGTGGATTGTGTATATGTCTCAACCTCGTCGACACTGGAGTCAGACTCCGTGTCGACATCTGTGTCTGCCATCTGAGGTAGCGCCCGTTTTTGAGCCCCTGATGGCCTTTGAGACGCCTGAGCAGGCGCGGGCTGAGAAGCCGGCTGTCCCATGGCTGTTACGTCATCCAGCCTTTTATGTAAGGAGGACACTGTCGGTTAATACCTTCCACATATCCACCCACTCTGGTGTCGGCCCCGCAGGGGGTGACATCACATTTATCGGCACCTGCTCCGCCTCCACATAAGCCTCCTCATCAAACAAGTCGACACAGCCGTACCGACACACCGCACACACACAGGGAATGCTCTGACTGAGGACAGGACCCCACAAAGTCCTTTGGGGAGACAGAGAGAGAGTATGCCAGCACACACCACAGCGCTATTTAATCAGGGATTTACACTAATAGAAAGTGATTTTTCCCTATAGCTGCGTTTTATATACAGTTTGCGCCTAAATTTAGTGCCCCCCCCCTCTCTTTTTAACCCTTTGAGCCTGGAAACTGCAGGGGAGAGCCTGGGGAGCCGTCTTCCAGCTGCACTGTGAAGAGAAAATGGCGCCAGTGTGCTGAGGGAGATAGCCCCGCCCCTTATTCGGCTGACTTCTCCCGCTCTTATAATTGTATTATGGCAGGGGATTTTTACACATATATAGCTTACTAGGCTATATTATGTGTTGTTTGCCAAAGTTAAGGTACTCTAATTGCAGCCCAGGGCGCCCCCCCCCCCAGCGCCCTGCACCCATCAGTGACCGGAGTATGTGGTGTGCATAGGGAGCAATGGCGCACAGCTGCAGTGCTGTGCGCTACCTTAATGAAGACCGAAGTCTTCAGCCGCCGATTTCCAGGACGTTCTTCTTGCTTCTGGCTCTGTAAGGGGGACGGCGGCGCGGCTCCGGGACCAGACGACCGAGGCTGGGCCTGTGTTCGATCCCTCTGGAGCTAATGGTGTCCAGTAGCCTAAGAAGCCCAAGCTAGCTGCAAGCAGGTAGGTTCGCTTCTTCTCCCCTTAGTCCCTCGTAGCAGTGAGTCTGTTGCCAGCAGATCTCACTGAAAATAAATAACCTAACAAATACTTTCTTTACTAGGAGCTCAGGAGAGCCCCTAGTGTGCAACCAGCTCGGGCCGGGCACAGATTCTAACTGAGGTCTGGAGGAGGGGCATAGAGGGAGGAGCCAGTGCACACCAGATAGTACCTAATCTTTCTTTTAGAGTGCCCAGTCTCCTGCGGAGCCCGCTATTCCCCATGGTCCTTACGGAGTTCCCAGCATCCACTAGGACGTCAGAGAAATAAGAATGCACAGTAATACTGGATGTACAGTATATCACAGAATAACTGTACCACCTATTCTGTTATAATTACACTTGTTCTTAACTAACGCTGTCTAAACGACATTTAGAATACTCAAGTGACTGTAAAAGCACGGCGCTGTGACAGGCAGCTTTACAGAGGAGACATCAGCCCAGCAATCCTGTTGAGAGCAGCCCTTGCTATAGAAATGGCACCAGATCTCTGCAGGGAGTGAGGGATAAAGTAAAAGCAGCTCCAGGGCAGGAACACCTGCGGAAGATGGCGCCCGGAGGTGGGGGGAGGGGCTACAGGTCAGCACCTTATCCCCTCATGCTGGACTTCACCACCGGTACTTATGGAGCGTTCAAGAAAACCGACCTGCGCTCCGGCTGCCTTGGTGGATATAGTGGGGTCCCTGAGCCGTACAGTGTCCACGTCAGCCGCACGGTCCATCTCCTAGAGACCGCGCTCGCGATTTAACCTGGCAGGTCCCACCTGGGGGACCCTCTTACCTCCTCCCCGTTTCCTGCAGCCACGCGATCCTTGAGATGTGCAGTGGCGGTGTGCCAGAATACCGGTGCGTCTCCGCTGTAAGTACCCGGGAACCAGGCCACGGGAGTATACAGCGCCGCAGTGGGGAGGTGATGGAGCCGCAGCACAGTATGTCCCCTGGACATAAAAAGTGCTACGGCCCATGAAGTATCTTCGATAAGGCTTTATTCCTCTTTTCTGCAGGGCTGCCTAACGCAGCCCCCCTGTTAGTGACCTGCTATGCAGACACCAACTTTAAAACTGAGCTCCTGTGCACGGAGCCGGGTTATAGAGGAGGCGGTGCGGTGCATCCTGGGAACAGTTAAAGCTTTTAGCCTGTTGGTGCATAGGATCAAGATTCAACTCTACACCCCGATGTTATTCCCTGTGGAATCCCAGTGTACACCGCTGCAGAAAAATAGGTTTGGTGAAAGCTACGACACCTTACTACTTAAAAATAGACTACAGATGGAGCCAAGCTAAGCTGGGCACACTGCTGGGAACGAATGGGGCACGTGTGCATCCTAGAATGGGAGCATCTGTGTACGCTCGGCGGCGGGCCCCGTCTGCGATGTAGCGCGTTGCTTCATCTGTATATCAGTGGTTCTCAAACTGTGTGCGGTGGCACCCTGGAGTGCATCAGGACACTTGCAAGGATGCTCTGGGTTGGTGGTCCAGGACCAATTCAAATTATTAATGGTCAATGTAATAGGCAAAACCAGTGCTGGTGGCTGTCAATCTAAAAATATATAGACAAACAGAAGTAAATCTTGTCTATCACCACACAATTCACCCTAAGGATGACATTAAATTAAGTATATTGTTTTATATATTTCTTTCTAAGTTTTTCAATAAGAAACTTTGGGCCCAGGGGTGCCATGAAAAAAATAAGAATTTACTCACCGGTAATTATATTTCTCGTGGTCCGTAGTGGATGCTGGGAACTCCGTAAGGACCATGGGGAATAGCGGGCTCCGAAGGAGGCTGGGCACTCTAGAAAGATCTTAGACTACCTGGTGTGCACTGGCTCCTCCCACTATGACCCTCCTCCAAGCCTCAGTTAGGACACCGTGCCCGGACGAGCGTACACAATAAGGAAGGATTTTGAATCCCGGGTAAGACTCATACCAGCCACACCAATCACACCGTATAACTCGTGATATGAAACCCAGTTAACAGTATGAAACAACCGAGCCTCTCAACAGATGGCTCAACAATAACCCGATTTAGTTAACAATAACTACGTACAAGTATTGCAGATACACCGCACTTGGGACGGGCGCCCAGCATCCACTACGGACTACGAGAAATAGAATTACCGGTGAGTAAATTCTTATTTTCTCTGACGTCCTAGTGGATGCTGGGAACTCCGTAAGGACCATGGGGATTATACCAAAGCTCCCAAACGGGCGGGAGAGTGCGGATGACTCTGCAACACCGAATGAGAGAACTCCAGGTCCTCCTCAGCCAGGGTATCAAATTTATAGAATTTTGCAAATGTGTTTGCCCCTGACCAAGTAGCAGCTCGGTAAAGTTGTAAAGCCGAGACCCCTCGGGCAGCCGCCCAAGATGAGCCCACCTTCCTTGTGGAATGGGCATTGACAGATTTTGGCTGTGGCAGGCCTGCCACAGAATGTGCAAGCTGAATTGTACTACAAATCCAACGAGCAATAGTCTGCGTAGAAGCAGGAGCACCCAGCTTGTTGGGTGCATATAGGATAAACAGCGAGTCAGATTTTCTGACTCCAGCCGTCCTGGAAACATATATTTTCAGGGCCCTGACCACGTCTAACAACTTGGATCCCTCCAAGTCCCTAGTAGCCGCAGGCACCACAATAGGCTGGTTCAGGTGAAACGCTGACACCACCTTAGGGAGAAACTGGGGACGAGTCCTCAATTCTGCCCTATCCATATGGAAAATCAGATAAGGGCTTTTACAGGACAAAGCCGCCAATGACCACCTTCCACGTGAGATATTTCAGATCCACGGTTTTTAGTGGTTCAAACCAATGTGATTTTAAGAAACTCAACACCACGTTGAGATCCCAAGGTGCCACAGGGGGCACAAACGGGGGCTGAATATGCAGCACTCCCTTTACAAAAGTCTGAACTTCAGGTACTGAAGCTAGTTCTTTTTGAAAGAAAATCGACAGAGCCGAGATCTGTACCTTAATGGAGCCCAGTTTTAGGCCCATATTCACTCCTGCTTGCAGGAAATGCAGAAATCGACCTAGTTGAAATTCCTCTGTTGGGGCCTTTTCGGCCTCACACCATGCAACATACTTCCGCCATATGCGGTGATAATGATTTGCTGTAACCTCTTTCCTAGCTTTAATAAGCGTAGGAATGACTTCCTCCGGAATGCCCTTTTCCTTCAGGATCCGGCGTTCAACCGCCATGCCGTCAAACGCAGCCGCGGTAAGTTTTGGAACAGACAGGGCCCCTGCTGCCGCAGGCCCTGTCTGAGCGGCAGAGGCCATGGGTCCTCTGATATAATTTTTTGAAGTTCTGGGTACCAAGCTCTTCTTGGCCAATCCGGAACCACGAGTATCGTTCTTACTCCTCGCCTTCTTATTATTATTCTCAATACCTTTGGTATGAGGGGCAGAGGAGGGAACACATAAAACGACTGGTATACCCACGGTGTTACCAGAGCGTCCACAACTATCGCCTGAGGGTCCCTTGACCTGGCGCAATATCTTTTATAGCTTTTTGTTGAGGCGGGACGCCATCATGTCCACCTGTGGCCTTTCTCAAAGGTGTACAATCCTTTGGAAGACTTCTGGATGAAGTCCCCACTCTCCCGGGTGGAGGTCGTGTCTGCTGAGAAGATCAGCTTCCCATTTGTCCACTCCGGGAATGAACACTGTTGACAGTGCTAACACATGATTTTCCGCCCATCGGAGAATCCTTGTGGCTTTTGCCATCGCCATCCTGCTTCTTGTGTCGCCCTGTTGGTTTACATGGGCGACCGCCGTGATGTTGTCTGATTGGATCAGTACCGGCTGGTTTTGAAGCAGAGGTCTTGCCTGTGTAGAGAAGTCACATGACTTGACCAAAGTCCTTGGAATTTTCTTCCCTGTGTTACTGCCCCCAGCCTCAAAGGCTGGCCTCCATGGTCACTAGGACCTAGTCCAGTATGTCGAACCTGCGGCCCTCCTTAAGATGGGCACTCTGCAGCCACCATTTTAGAGATACCCTGGTCCTTGGAGACAGGGTTATCAGCCGATGCATTTGAAGATGCGATCCGGACCACTTGTCCAACAGGTCCCACTGAAAAATTCTTGCATGGAACCTGCCGAATGGGAATGCTTCGTAGGAAGCTACCCTTATTCCCAGGATTCGCGTGCAATGATGCACCGATACCTGTTTTGGCTTCAGGAGGTCTCTGACTAGAGATGACAGCTCCTTGGCTTTCTCCTCCCGGAGAAACACTTATTTCTGGTCTGTGTCCAGAACCATCCCCAGGAACAGTAGACGTGTGGTAGGAACCAGCTGTGACTTTGGAATGTATAGAATCCAACTCTGCTGTTGTAGCACTTTCCAAAATAGTGCTACCCCGACTAGCAACTGCTCCTTGGACCTCGCCCTTATAAGGAGATTGTCCAAGTACGGGATAATTAAAAACTCCCTTTTCGAAGGAGTATCATCATTTCGGCCATTACCCCGGTAAACACCCTCGGTGCCTTGTACAGTCCTGTCTGGACTTGGTAATGGTAATCCTGTACCACAAATCTGAGGTACTTCTGGCGAGGATGGTAAATGGGGACATGCAGGTAAGCATCCTTGATGTCCTGGGATACCATGTAATCCCCCTCGTCCAGGCTTGCAATAACCGCCCCGAGCGATTCCATCTTGAACTTGAATTTTTTTATGTATGTGTTCAAGGATTTTAATATAAATGGGTCACACCGAACCATGCGGTTTCGGTACCCCACCCCGTGTAAAATAGTAACCCCGTCCTTGTTGAAGTAGGGGCACTTGAGTATTACCTGTTGGGAATACTGCTTATTAATTGCCTTTAGTAAAGCCTCCCTGCCTGAGGGAGTTGTCGGCAAGCCATAATCTAGGAAACGGCTGGGGGGAGATATCTCGAATTCCAGCTTGTACCCCTGACATACTTCTTGAAAGAAACAGGGATCCACCTGTGAGCAAGCCCACTTATCTCTGAAATTTTTTAGACGGCCCCCCACCGTACCTGGCTACACCTGTGGAGCCCCCGCGTCATGCTGTGGGCTCAGAGGAAGCGAGAGAAGAATTTTGAATCTGGGAGCAGGCTGACTGGTGCAGCTTTTTCCCTCTTCCCTTGTCTCTGTACAGAAGGGAAACGCCTTTGACCCGCTTGCTTTTCTGAAGCCGAAAGGACTGTACCTGATACAGTGCTTTCTTAGTCTGTGAGGAAACCTGAGGTAAAAATATTTCTTCCCAGCTGTTGCTGTGGATACGAGGTCCCAGAGACCATCCCCAAATAATTCCTCACCCTTATAAGGCAGAATCCTTTTAAAGTCAGCATCACCTGTCCCGTGACAGGTCTCTAATACCCTCCTGACAGAATGGACATTACATTCATTTTGGATGCCAGCCGGCAAAATATCCCTCTGTGCATCCCTCATATATAAGACGACGTCTTTAATATGTTCTCATGTTTGACAGGGTCACCGACCACTCTGCAGCAGCACGATCTGCAGGTCTCCGTCTAGTACCTGAGTGTGTAAATACAGACTTCAGGATATCCTCCTGTCTTTTATCAACAGGTACCTTCAAAGTGGCCGTTCCTAAAACGGCAGTGCCACCTTTTTTGACAACCGTGTGAGCGCCTCATCCACCCTAGGGGATATCTCCCAGCGTAACTTATCCTCCTGGCGGGAAAGGGTACGCCATCAGTAACTTTTTAGAAATTACCAGTTTTTAAACGGGGGAACCCACGCTTTTCACACACTTCATTTATTCATCTGATGGGGGAACAAAACACTGCCTGTTTTTTCTCCCCAAACCTAAAAATCCATTTATAGAGGTGCTTGGGTTAATGTCAGAAATGTGTAACACATTTTTTATTGCCGGGATCAAGTCACGGATGTTCCTAGTGGATTGTGTATATGTCTCAACCTTGTCGACCCTGGAGTCAGACTCCGTGTCGACATCTGTGTCTGCCATCTGAGAGAGCGGGCGTTTTTGAGCCCCTGATGGCCTTTGAGAGGCCTGGGCAGGCGCGGGCTGAGAAGCCGGCTGTCCCACAGCTGTTACGTCATCCATCCTTTTATGTAAGGAGTTGACACTGTCGATTAATACCTTCCATCCACTCTGGTGTCGGCCCCACAGGGGGCTACATCACATATATCGGCCTCTGCTCCGTCACCATATAAGCCTCCTCATTCAACATGTCGACACAGCCGTACCGACACACCGCAGACACACAGGGAATGCTCTAAACGAGGACAGGACCCACAAAAGCCCTTTGGGGGGACAGAGTGAGAGTATGCCAGCACACACCAGAGCGCTATATAATGCAGGGACTAACTGAGTTATGTCCCCTATAGCTGCTTTTTTTATATATGTATACTGCGCCTAAATTAAATGCCCCCCCTCTCTTTTTTAACCCTTTTCTGTGTTGTAAACTGCAGGGGAGAGCTAGGGAGCTTCCCTCCAACGGAGCTGTGAGGGAAAATGGCGCCAGTGTGCTTGAGGGAGATAGCTCCGCCCCTTTTCCGCGGCCTATTCTCCCGCTTTTTTATGGAATCTAGCAGGGGTATTTACCTCATATATAGCCCCTGGGGCTATATATTGAGGTATTTTTGCCAGCCAAGGTGTTTTTATTGCTGCCTCAGGGCGCCCCCCCCAGCGCCCTGCACCCTCAGTGACCGGAGTGTGAAGTGTGTGAGAGGAGCAATGGCGCACAGCTGCAGTGCTGTGCGCTACCTTGGTGAAGACTGAGTCTTCATGCCGCCGATTTTCCGGACCATCTTCTTGCTTCTGGCTCTGTAAGGGGGACGGCGGCGCGGCTCCGGGACCGAACACCAAGGACTGGGCCTGCGGGCGATCCCTCTGGAGCTAATGGTGTCCAGTAGCCTAAGAAGCCCAATCCGGCTGCAAGCAGGCGAGTTCGCTTCTTCTCCCCTTAGTCCCTCGCTGCAGTGAGCCTGTTGCCAGCAGGTCTCACTGAAAATAAAAAAACCTAAGTCTATTTCTTTCTAAGAGCTCAGGAGAGCCCCTAGTGTGCATCCAACCTCGGCCGGGCACGAAATCTAACTGAGGCTTGGAGGAGGGTCATAGTGGGAGGAGCCAGTGCACACCAGGTAGTCTAAGATCTTTCTAGAGCGCCCAGCCTCCTTCGGAGCCCGCTATTACCCATGGTCCTTACGGAGTTCCCAGCATCCACTAGGACGTCAGAGAAACTTCTAATACTCTAGGGCGCCGTGATTCAAAAAAGTTTGGGAACCACTGGACTATAGGAAAAGATAATTAGAACATATAACTTATTTACTAAATAGCAGATGCATAATTATACACACTGGCAATAAGTTAGTTAGGCACAACCCAAATAGCGGATGCAGACATTTTCTGCAATTTTAAGGGGGTCAAAAAGATAAAAGGTTCTGCACAGAAACTCAAATATACAGTATTATAATCTATTCAGTATCTAGATCGAAGATAGACAGTAAGTAGATCACCAGATGGATGACAGTTAATAGGTTGACAGGGTCAAAGGGTTGAGTTAAATGGCCGACATGGACTTAGGTGGACAGGATCAAAAGGTCGACATGCAAATGGACTGGCACTTTTTTTTTATTAGTGCTATGGTTAGGCACTAATAAGGGAGGGTTAGGAATAGGCTGTGGAAGGTTTAGAATTAAAATACAAAAAAAAGTGTTGCTAGTCTGTGCTGACCTTTTGACACTGTTGACCAAAGACTACGTCGACCATTTAACTGTCATAATTTTGACTGTTAACCATATAGTATCGACCTATTGACTATCTATGTATTGGTGATCTTTTATCCACACCCATCTATCAATGTATTGACTTCAATTACGGGGCACAGTATACAACACAATAAAACAAAAAGACTCTAGGGGGTATATTTACTAAGCTCCAGATTTTTTCAGAGTTTGCTTTTTTTTTCTAAGTGTCATCTCGGGAATTTACTAAACACAAATCTCGGCAGTGTTGGGTCTATTTGTATTGTTTTTCCCAGCAGAGGTCACAAATCCGAATCAATAGACCATCGGTCAAATGCGGCTGTTATTTGATACAACTCGGTAATTTACTAAGAATTTGTATTCTTAATCACAGCCGACAATAGCCAAACACTGCCGGGAAAGCACAGAATTCATAAAGAAAAGTAGTTATAGAATAGACCTGGTTTTTGGTGGCGTGTTCAGATAGTCATACACGGATCTGTGAGATCCGTGCATGCTTATCTGTGGGAAAGGGTCTGAATGGCTTAGATATGTCCAAAAAGAATTGCGTGGGGTCCCCCCTCCTAAGCATAACCAGCATCGGGATCTTTGAGCTGGCCCTGGTTGTTTAAATACCGGGGGGAATATTGCCTGGGAATCCTCCCGTATTTAGACAACCAACACCGGGCTCTGCGTCTGGTCCTGGTTCTAAAAATACGGGGGACAAAAGATGTAGGGGTCCCCCGTATTTTTAAAACCAGCACCTGGCTCCACTAGCCAAATAGATAATGCCACAGCCGGGGGACACTATTATATAGGTCCCTGCGGCCGAGGCATTACCGCCCCCCCATCTAGTCACCCCTGACCGGGGTTCCATGAAGGAGTGGGGACCCCTTAAATCAAGGGGTCCACCCCTCCAGGCACCCAAGGACCAGGGTTGAAGCCCGAGGCTGTCCACCCCATCCCTGGGCAGTGGATGGGGGGCTGATAGCCTTTGTGTCAAATAAAGAATATTGTTTTCTTGTCATAGAACTTCAAGACCCAGCAAGACTCCCCCGCAAGCTTGTACTTGGAGAACCACTAGTACCAGCATGCAGGGAAATAATGGGCCCGCTGGTACCTGTAGTTCTGTAACAAAAAAAATACCCAAATAAAAACAAAACACACACACCTTGAAAGTATAATTTTATTCAAACACACTTACACACTCATACATAATTACCTACATTCCACGCCGAGAATCACCCACTTGTCCAGTAGCATCCATGGGGTACCTGTAAGGAATACAATTATACTTACGAACCATCCAGTGAAGCTCGGTCCTCTTTGGTCCTGTAGTAATCCAAAGGGTAGAATAAAAAAACAACAACTAAATCCCGGTCCACGCAACTAAAGGGGTTCCATGTGTACACATGAAACCCCTTTTCCTGAATGATGGGACCCCACGTGACTGCTGCCACTGGAGATCCCGCCAGCCAATCAGGGAGCGCCACGTCATGGCGCTCTGCTGATTGACAGGCTAGTAGCGCACAGCCAATCAGGAGTAGCGCACCAGCTAGAATGGAGCTTAGCACCGCTCCTTTCTAGCCTCTTGTGGGTGACCCCAATTAACTTTGCGGTTAGCCGCAGACCGCAAAGTTCCCATCATAGGATAGAATGGAGCTCAACAGCTAACATATTTGCTGCTGCGATCAACTTTTAATTAGTTATCATTGGAAATTTCCATAAAAGTTATCTTTTATTCTTAGAAGAATGAAAATGACAAGAGGCAGATTATAAACAAAAAATAAAGAAAAGTTTTATATAAATTTCCACTGATAACTTTTTTAATGCATGTTCCCATAATAGAACACTAGAGTCTTCTTGCTTATACATAGGGTATATTAAGGTCAAATCACTAAGCAATGCAACCGCAATAACTCCGGCGGGGGTGGCAGTGCGCACACGGAGGTACCATCCTCAGCCGCCGAATACATTCGGGTCGCAGTGGGTGCGAACGTCTCTGCCTGATTGACAGGCAGTGGCGTTCGCGGGGAGGGCGTGGGATGGTGACAGAGTGTTGCGGGAGCGGCGCAGGGAAAATGTGGGTGGATCTGTGTCATTTTTGGGTCTCCAATCTAAAAAATAGTGGCGGACCTCCTGCGGTCACAGCCGTTAGCCATGCCATTCTGCATGCTGGGCGCCTTTCCTGCGATGGGCGGCCCCCAGAATGCGAAAGAACAGATTGCAGAGTCTGCTTTTTAGCAGAATCTGCAATCCATACTGAATAATCCCCATAGCACCAAGATGTTGGGAAGCTTTATTTTTATGAGGCAAGTTGAGCTAGGTGACGCCCTCTCCAAGCTTACACACTGTCTTCCATTGCCTGTTAAAACCTCTTATGAAATCAGTATATGAGAATGGAGAAACGTGCCAGGCATCTATAGGTTCCAAAAGCCACAAAATATATCTGTTATTGTGGACATCCTTTAACCATAGTTTGACAAAAACACCTTAAAGTAGCGGTTCCCAAACTTTTTCACAGCACCCTAGAGTCACAGCGCCCTAGAGTATAAGATTTATTTTCTTGGCACCCCTAGGCCAAAGGTTTACGATAAATTCAGAAAATAATGAATTAAGTAAATTGTATTTATATGTCACCCTTAGGTTCAGTTATGTGGTGAGGGACATGATTCATTACTGTTTTTCCACATATTTTATGACTGACAGCCAAAAGCGCTGGTTTTGCCTATTACATCGACCCTAAATAATTTTAGTTAGTCCTGGACCACCAACCCAAGGCACCCTGCAAGTGCCCTGAGGCACCCAGTTTGGGAACCATTGCCTTAAAGGCTATTTGATAACTTCTTAAACTGACTACTAGATCACAAAAGATTCAGAATTAAAGCCATACAGCTTAAATTATCCTGCGGTACGTTAACTGGTATTTAGGAAAGTTTTAGCCATTAAAGGCTGTTTAACTTTTCCTACGTGTATTTAACAGCAATATTCTTTATATTTTATAATTGGATGCCATTTATAACAGGATTTTAATACCTACCGGTAAATCCTTTTCTCCTAGTCCGTAGAGGATGCTGGGGTCCACTTCAGTACCATGGGGTATAGACTGTTCTGCAGGAGCCATGGGCACTTTAAGACTTTTCAAGGGTGTGAACTGGCTCCCTCTATGCCCCTCCTCCAGACCTCAGTATAGGAACTGTGCCCAGGGAGACGGACATTTCGAGGAAAGGATTTACTTATAATTTAACGGTGAGATTCATACCAGCTCACACATCAACCATGCCGCACAACATGGCATTCAACATAAGCCATGCCAACGGGCATGAAACAATTGCAGCAACATGCTGAAAATAATCGTAACACAACACCTGTGTAACTATAAAACTAATAACTGCAGGTAAAGTACGCACTGGGTTGGGTGCCCAGCATCCTCTACGGACTAAGAGAAAAGGATTTACGGGTAGGTATTAAAATCCTGTTTTCTCATACGTCCTAGAGGATGCTGGAGTCCACTTCAGTACCATGGGGTTATACCAAAGCTCCAGTACGGGCGGGAGAGTGCGGATGACCCTGCAGCACCGATTGACCAAACTTGAGGTCCTCATTGGCCAAGGTGTCAAACTTGTAAAACTTTGCAAACGTGTTTGCCCCTAACCAAGTAGCTGCTCGGCAAAGGATGAGCCCACCTTTCTAGTAGAATGGGCATTTACCGACCTCGGTATCGGCAATCCTGCCGTGGAATGAGCGTGCTGAATCGTCCCTCTGATCCAGCGCGCAATGGTCTGCTTAGAAGCAGGACACACAATCTTGTTGGGAGCATACAGGATAAACAGAACCTCTGTTTTCCGTATCCTAGCTGTTCTCGCGACATAAATTTTCAAAGCTCTAACCACATCAAGAGACTTTGACGCAGAGAAGGTGTCAGTAGCCACTGGCACCACAATAGGCTGGTTTATATGGAAAGACGGAACCACCTTCGGAAGAAATTGTTGGCGAGTTCTCAACTCTGCCCCATCTTCATGGAAGATCAGGTAAGAGCTCTTGTGAGACAAAGCCCCCAACTCAGACACCCGCCTTGCGGATGCCAAGGCCAAAAGCATCACCACTTTCCAAGTGAGAAACTTCAATTCTATCTCCTGTAGAGGTTCAAACCAATTCGACTGAAGGAATTGCAACACCAAATTAAGGTCCCATGGTGCCACCGGGGGCACAAATGGAGGTTGGATGTGCACCACCCCTTTCAGGAACGTCTGAACTTCTGGAAAGGAAGCCAATTGTTTTTGAAAGAAAACTGATAAGGCCAAAATCTGGACCTTGATTGAACCCATTCTTAGGCCCGCATCCACACCTGCCTGTAGAAAATGTAGAAAACGTCCCAAGTGAAACTCTTCCATAGGAGCCTTCTTGGATTCACACCAAGACACATATTTTCTCCATATACTGTGGTAATGTTTAGACGTTACTCCTTTCCTGGCCTGAATAAGAGTGGGAATGACTTCTTTTGGAATACCCTTTCGGGCTAAGATCCGGCGCTCAACAGCCATGCCGTCAAACGTAGCCGCGGTAGGTCTTGATACACGCACGGCCCCTGCTGCAGCAGGTCCTCGCGAAGAGGAAGAGGCTGAGGATCTTCTATGAGCAACTCCTGAAGATCTGGAAACCAAGCCCTCCTTGGCCAGTCTGGGACAATGAGGATCGCTCGAACCCTTGTTCTTCTTATGAGCTTGAGAACTTTCGGTATTAGTGGAAGTGGAGGGAAGACATACACCAAAAGAAACACCCACTGGGTCACTAGTGCATCCACTGCTATTGCTTGAGGGTCTCTCGACCTGGAACAATATCTCTGAAGCTTCTTGTTGAGACGAGATGCCATCATGTCTACTTGAGGTATTCCCCAAAGACTTGTCACCTCTGCGAAGACTTCTTGGTGGAGGCCCCACTCTCCTGAATGGAGATCGTGTCTGCTGAAGAAGTCTGCTTCCCAGTTGTCCACTCCCGGAATGAAAATTGCAGACAGAGCTTTTGCATGTCTTTCTGCCCAGAGGAGGATCTTTGTCACCTCTGCCATTGCCGCTCTGCTTTTCGTTCCGCCCTGACGGTTTATGTACGCGACTGCTGTTACATTGTCCGACTGGATCAGCACGGGTTGATCTTGAAGAAGATGCCCTGCTTGTAGAAGGCCGTTGTAAATGGCTCTCAATTCCAGACCGTTTATATGAAGACAGGTTTCCTGACTTGACCATTTTCCTTGGAAACTTTTTCCCTGTGTGACCGCTCCCCAGCCTCGGAGACTTGCATCCGTGGTTACCAGGACCCAGTCCTGAATCCCGAACCTGCGTCCCTCTAATAGGTGAGAACTGTGTAGCCACCACAGGAGCGAAATCCTGGCTTTGGAGGACAGGACTATCTTCTGGTGCATGTGAAGGTGGGATTCGGACCACTTGTCCAACAGGTCCCACTGGAGTACTCTGGCATGGAAACGGCCAAACTGTATGGCCTCGTAGGCCGCTACCATCTTCCCCAACAACCGAATGCATTGATGGATCGACACTCTTGTTGGTTTCAAAATTTATTTGACTATTCTCTGGATTTCCAGAGCCTTTTCTACTGGAAGAAATACCCTCTGTACTTCTGTTTCCAGTATCATCCCCAGAAAGGACAATCTTGTCGTCGGTTCCAACTTCGACTTTGGAAAATGTATGATCCAACTGTGTTGTTGGAGTACTGACAGGGAGAGTGCAATGTTCTGCACCAACCGTTCCCTGGATCTCGCTTTTATCAGGAGATCGTCCAGGTAAGGAATTATATTGACTCCTTGTTGTCGAAGGAGGACTATCATCTCTGCCATCACCTTGGCGAGTACTCTCGGTGCCGTGGAGAGTCAGAACGGCGACGTCTGGAACTGGTAATGGCAATCCTGTATTGCGAATCTCAGATAAGCTTGGTGAGGAGCATAAATGGGAACATGCAAGTAAGCATCTTTTATGTCTACTGACACCATGACATCCACTTCCTCCAGACTAGAAATCACTGCTCTCAGAGATTTCATCTTGAACTTGAACCTTCTCAGGTAGAGATTCAGATTTTTCAGTTTAAAATTGGTCTGACCAAGCCGTCCGGCTTCGGAACTACGAAGAGGTTTGAATAAAAACCTTCTCCTTGCTGTGACAAGGGCACCAGGACAATGACTTGATCCTGACATAATTTTTGAATTGCAGCCTGTACTACTTCCCTGTCTGGAAGAGAAGCTGGTAAGGTCGATTTGAAAAATCGGCATGAGGGGACGTCTTGAAACTCCAGCTGGTATCCATTGGACACTATTTGCAAAACCCATGGGTCCAGGCCAGATTGAGCCCAGATCTGACTGAAAAGTTTCAGACGTGCCCCCACTCGAGCAGACTCCCGCAAGGGAGCCCCAGCGTCATGCTGCAGATTTGGCAGAAGCAGGGGTGGACTTCTGCTCCTGCGATCCGGGAGACGCTGATGACTTTTTTTCTCGTCCTCTCCTTCTACCTGCAAAGAAGGGGGAACCTTTGGCCTTTTTGTATTTGTTGGGCCAAAAGGACTGCATCTGAGAGTGATGTGTCTTTTTCGCCGGTGCAGGAGCATATGGCAAGAATGTCGACTTACCTGCGGTAGCCGCAGAGACCAACGCATCCAGCCCATCTCCAAACAAGGCCTCACCTTTATACGGGAGCGCCTCCATATTTCTTTTGGAATCTGCGTCAGCATTCCACTGGCGAATCCACAACGCCCTCCAAGCTGAGACTGCCATGGTAGCGGCTTTTGAACCTAAAAGCCCTATATCCTTCATGGCTTCTAGCATGTATGCAGCAGCGTCTTTGGTATGACCTAGCTTTAGGAGTATCTCGTCTCTATCGTGTCAATTTCAGATGACAAGTTATCTGACCATTTTTCGATAGCACTACTCACCCATGAGCAAGCAATAGTGGGCCTGAGCAGCGTACCATTGGCCACATAAATAGATTTTAACGTAGTCTCTAACTTGCGGTCTGCCGGCTCCTTTAGTGAAGCCGTCCCAGGTGCAGGGAGAATCACCTTTTTTGTTAACTGTGACAGGGCACTGTCTAAAACTGGGGGTGACTCCCACCTTTTCCTGTCCTCTGCCAGGAAAGGATAAGCAACCTGAATCCTTTTGGGAATCTGAAATTTCTTTTCAGGGTTTGCACAAATTCCCTCAAATGAGAGTATTTAGCTCGTGAGGCGGAGGGAGTTACATTAATTTTCTTTTCTTTATAAAAATAAGCCTTCTCCTGAGGTACAGGAGGGGCTTCCGTAATTTCCAAAACCTCCCTTATAGCAACAATCATGTATTGAATGCTTTTTGCCAATTTAGGATCTATTCCCCTGGAATCACTAGTGTCGACACAGGAATCAGAGTCCGTGTTGGTATCTGTTTGTACAATTTGAGCAAAAGGTCTCTTATGTGACCCAGAGGGGTCGCCTGCGGATGAAAAGGCAGAACTATGAAAAATCACATCTTCCACTGATTTTCTCCAACTTTCTGCATGAGACTCAGACTTATCCAATCTCTTACTGATATGATTCACACTATCACGTAATTCTTTCACCCATTCAGGCTCATGGTGTGCTGGCAGCGCCACCACATTACAACTCTGTGTCCCTAAAATGGCTCCCTCAGGGGAAGAGCTCCCTGCCTCAGACATGTCACACACGTGCACAACCACACCACAGACACTCCGGGACTTATAGGGGACAGACCCACAGTAAAATCTGTCAGAAGGACACAGATAGGATTTGCCAGTTCACAACCCAGCGCCAGTAATAAAATGTCTGTGAACACAAAATGCCTACAGACCTGCAGCGCTTTTATAATGATATTTTCACACAATATATATCACCAAATTTCACTGTGCCCCCCCTGTTTTGCACCCTGATACTTGGTTCAGCAGTGGAGGACCAGCGTTCTTCTCTGCAGCCTTAAGGGAGAGAAAATGGCGCTGAACAGTGTGCTGGCTGACTGAGGAAGCCCCGCCCCCGTAATGGCACGTTTCCCCTCAGATTTTTCGATATTGATATTTATACTGGCGGGGGTAGGACTGTGCCTCAACCACTTATGCCCCTTATTTTTGCCAGTTTAGTAGGTTTCATGCTGCCCAGGGCGCCCCCACCCCCCGCAGTGCCTGTGTGTGTGGGTAGCATGGCGCGTAGCGTTCCCGCCCGCTGCGCGGTACCTTTTAGCCGTCACGATGACTGAAGATTCTTCTTCTTACACTCACCTGTCTTCTGACTTCTGGCTCTGTAAGGGGGGTGACGGCGGGCTGTGGGAGTAAGCACATAGCCGCAGCTAGCGTTCAGTACCCTTCAGGAGCTAATGGTGTCCTGTCAGCCAGAAGCAGAGAAATGAAACTATTCAGGAAGTTGGTTCCTACTTCTGCCCCCTAAGTCCCACGAAGCAGGGAGACTGTTGCCAGCAGTCCTCCCTGAAAATAAAAAACTAACATAAGTCTTTCAGAGAAACTCAGTAGAGCTGCCCTGGAGTGCATCCAGTCTGCCTGGGCACATTTTCTAAACTGAGGTTTGGAGGAGGGGCATATAGGGAGGAGCCAGTTCACACCCTTGAAAAGTCTTAAAGTGCCCATGGCTCCTGTGGAACCGTCTATACCCCATGGTACTGAAGTGGACCCCAGCATCCTCTAGGACGTATGAGAAATAAAGTCTCCTGTCTACAATGTTATCCTGGAAGATGGACACAGTAGTGTTCACAATTCATTCCCAAAATTATTTAATCTACATTCATAAGGGATATTGGGGACACATTAGTACGATGGGGTATAGATGGGGTCTAAAGGAGCCAGTGCACTTCAACTGGATGTGCTGGCTCCTCCAACAGGCAGTTTTAAAAAAAGAGCCCCCATGAAAGAATGCACACTCTGCAAGCTCCAGAGTTTTCTTCAGTTTCATTTCAAAACTGTTATTATATTCGGTATGCTGCTTGGGCAACAGCATGCCTGTGCCGTGGGAGTTGGGCGGGTAGGGGGACGGTCACCGGCCTGCGGGGCACTGCACCTTAGCTGTCGCAATCGCAGCACGCCACACACCCCTAACCTAAGCCTGAAGGTGACAAAAGTGGTGAGTACAGACCGGGAGCCCCTCTAGGAGGGTCCTCCGGTTCATTGTGTGGCTGACATGCAGGGGAGGCATTCGGGACCCTCCTGGGGGGGAGACCCGCTATAGCCCCTGTGTAAACTGGCTAGCGGTGGCTTAACCTAACACTTTTGTGACGTTTTAAGCACTTTTGGGAGACTTTGCAATTATAAAGATATCAGTAGCTCTGGCGCCAAGGTGATGGTGGAGGTGGTGGGGGGCGCGGAGCTACCTTAGAGCGGGCTCAGCTGCACAGCAGCCTCACACAGCTCCTCCAGACGCTGAGACACGCTGGATCACTGGTGCAGGGTGTACCGCAGGGGGAAAGTCGCTACTGTGCACATTCCTACATCCCATTAGGGAAGATAGATATGTATATATAGGTGTTTCACTGAGTTACAGCTAGCAGACTCACTGAGGCTATATAGCTTGGGAGTCCTGGTACCTTCTCTCTCTCTCCTCTGACATACAGTGAAGCAGACTTGCATTATACTGTCTGTATTGTCAGTATATTTTGGTGTATTATTGTTATCATGGTAAAACACAAGTTATGCAATGTGTGTAACACCAGGTTCTCCCCACTTTATTCTGGCTCCATTTCTTGTGAACAATGTAGTCAGTCCACACAAAACATTGAGGAGACTGTGGGGGAGGGTCAAGAGCCTTCCTGGCTCGGTGCCATCAAAACTATGATGTCTGATATGTCATCTCAGCTCACTGCATATGCCCATAAAACGCAAGAATTACAGCAGGCTGTTGAGAATTTAGCTGCTAGGGCTGATGTTCCCCTTCCCCCACTCTCTGTTGCAGGTCCACAAAAACGTGCGTTACCTGCATTACTATCAGACTCTGATGAGGATATACAGGAGGATGGGGAAGATGTGGACCCCGTAAGTGGGGATTCCACTCCTACACAGGGTATTGAACCCCTCATTCTGGCTATACTGGATGTGTTAAAACTTCCTCTAGAGGACACTGCAACACAGCAGTCGTTTTTCCTCACAGAAAACAAACTGAGTGTCACCTTCCCTGATTCTAAAGAATTAGAGGACTTATTTAAGTTAGCCTGGAAAAATCCAGATAAAAAATATCAGGTGCAAAAACGGATTTTGCACACTTTCCCTTTTGCCCCTGAAGGCAACAAATTCTGGGCAGAATCTCTGGCTGTTGACGTCTCTGGCCTCTCTAAGAAGGCGGTACTTCCTGCTCTGGGCTCCTTAACCATAAAGGACCCCGGGGATAGGAAAATTGAGACCAATCTGAAATCTATCTACACAGCTGCAGGTATATCTCAAAGACCGGTGATAGCAGGTTGCTGGATTACACTTGCTATTCATACATGGGCTACTCAAATTCAGGAGGGGCTCTCTGGGGATATGACCCTGGTTACTACAGTGACTCTCCTAAAACACATTCAGGATGCGGCACGCGTCATCTGTGACTCGCTCAAAGAGATTGGCAATATTAATGGTAGGACTACTGCTATGGCAGTGTCAGCACGCAGGGCCTTGTGGTTGTGTCAGTGGATTGCAGATGCAGAATCCAAGCGCACTGTGGCATCACTTCCCTTTACAAGAGAATGGCTCTTCGGGGGCGAATTGGACTCATGGATCTCTAAGGTTACTGCTGGAAATCCACGTTTCTTCCCTCAGGGGCCTCGCCAGCTAGTCGAGCCTACCCGAGACCATCTACTCAGTCCTTTCGGTCCACCAGTAGTTCCAACCCGGGTCAGACCTCATTCACACAACACCTCTGACCCGGGTTTACACTGCACCATTAATATTTTCCAGGAGCCACAACATGGGTAGACCCGGCAATAACCTAGGTTATTGCGTCAGATTATACCCCTTTTACACCGCCAATGCCAATTGGAAACGGGTCCTTCCCAGGTGGGATCCTGCATTGGACGCTGCTACTGGCCTCCCCGACCCGGCAATATGCCGGGCAGGTTGCCATAGTGGCAGGGGGCAGAGCCGGCAGCGGGGGCGGAGCTGGGAGATGAGATCATCTCCGCGCAGCCTCTTCCTGTTGTAGTGAACGGGTCCCGGGTCGCATCGACCCAGGAGCCCGTTTACTCTACCATTGACCCGGTATTCAACCCGGGAATAACACTGCTTTATTCCCGGGTTGAATTGCTGGATCAGGGGGCCCGGGATCTCTGCTATGGCGCTTTCACACCGCACGCTGACCCGTGTCGACCCGACATTATGCCAGGTCGATACCGGGTTATTTGTGCGGTGTGAAAGGGCTATACCTTGCTCTAATACTCTTTTTCCAACAAAGTCCCAGGCCTGACCCAGGACTTAGAACCCGGGCCTTACCCATTTTCCACAGCAGCACCGTCCCGTGCCATTTACACTGCAGACAGGTGCAGTGCCTTTTGGGCGGCATTTGGAGATGACGTCATCTCCAAGCACCGGGAAAACTTGCAGATCAGGACCCCCGGGACGTGGTCTCAGTCCCATTAGGCCACACCCCCTAATGGAAATTGCCCAACATCACGCTGGAAGCTGCTGAGTTGCCCCCAGCCTCCTGCGCTCACTGTTTCCTGGCACTGTGCTGCTGTCTGCATACCAGGGTAGACAGCATGTGCTGTGTCCCCCAACCTGCCGACCACCCACGGGACAATGCAGTTCAGGAGGTATGGGCTCTCAGCATGGTGTAAACGGGTCCCTGCTTGGATGACCTGGATAAGGCAATGGAAAAGTTGTATTAAAATCAGAATCAGACCAACAGTATGTAGAAGCCAGACTGATGACAATCTAGTAAGTTAGGCATCTAACATTGATACCACTTTCAGACAGAAAACACTGCAATTACCCAGCATTTCAGTGCCGGGTCGTGTTGCCGGTCTCTCTTTGACACCCCCTTTCACACAGACAAGCAAATTACTGGTTCGAGAATTTCGACCCCGTAATTTGCAGATCAACACGGGTATTTTGTCTGTGTGAAACAGTCAACCTCCCGGGTCTACAACCCAACAACGGGAATTTCAACCTGGGTTGACCCTTTTACACAGAAAAAAAGACCTGCGTTTTTCATGAACTTACCGGGTAGAACTGCTTCCCCCGGTAATTTAATTTTCTGTGTGAAAGGGGTATTATTGAACACAATCAAACGCAGGTTCTGTTAATGCCTTTGTGAACATTTCAAAGTTTTATTTACATAATCGATGTGAATAAAGTCTTTGGTTACAAGAGAATTCTAGAAAAACCTAACTGTTGTTAAGTGACAATTTTGACAACAAAAGTAGACTACAGGTTAAAGATTTGTAAACAATTTTATATTTCATCCAATAAGAGGCTTACTAAGCATCAGCGAGTGCTCACATAAAAACCACAGGACTGATTCAAAAGGCTTCTGCAAGTACACCCACCTGCAAGGCAGATATTCTGCCATTTGCTGTGTTGGTCACATCCATGCGCCGTCCTTGTACATATTGTATGCTCGTCCAAATAGGCGTTATCCTTATTTCCATTGATGCGCACGCTCAGCTACGGAGTATGAGCAGTGCTAAAAATGGCAATACCTACTTGGGTGCAACGCTGTAGCAGCCCCATGTACACAATTTAACACTAGTATATGTGTATACCTGTGTGTTACGGAGTACAGACTGTAACCTCGAATGGGACAGGGACTGAAATTAATGAACATATTCTCTGTATAGTGCAGCATAAAATAGTGGCTCCATATAAATGATAATAAGTGTTATGTATAAAACAGAAAGGAGTATCAAAACTTATATGTGATATAAAGTGTGGTGATTACCTGCAGAAATAATCACCAATAATGTTTTTAAGTGTATATATATATATATATATATATATATATATTTATAATTTTGTATTCTGTCAGCTTAGATGTGACAAAATGGCTGATAGGCGATGTCCTGCATTTAACCTCCATGCATCTAGGTTGTGGGAGATCTACAGACCATAATGTTATGAAAGCAATGACATGTGCAATGACCAGACCAGAGGTTATAAACCCTGATAAGAAGGAGATGGCCGGATCAATTACCTGATAGAAAGTAAAAGAAGTCCACATGTTTAGAAAACTACGCCACTAAGCTTCCTGGCTAGTCATAAAGCTGTCCAGGGGTGACAAGGTACAGATCCTCACAGACCTCACTCTCTTTGAAAGAGATTCATACAGTATTCTTTTGGGCTACAACCCCTCCCCCCTGCCTGTTTCCAAGCGCCAACAGTATGTGAAAATGGTGTATGTTTAGTGTCCAGCAGGGAAGTGGTTAAAAAACCCAAGGGTGGGGGCTGATGCAGCTGAGGACTTTATCTGTGCCTCTCATTAGGACAGAGAGTGCATCTCTTGGAGCTATTCTGTGAAACTCTCCCACAACAGAACAACCTAAGTGCGTTTGAGTGAGTTAGGTTTTCTGTATTTTTTATTTCTTTTCATTTGTTTGAGATTGCTGTATTCTGTGTGTTTTTAAAATCTTCTTAATAATCTTTGTAACATCTTTTTGTAACTAAAGCTCTGAAGTATTCTTAAAATTAAATATTTAATTTTTAGTTCCGATCCTGTGATTCTTATGAACCAAGGCCTCGTATGGCCCACGTCTACGTACTTTCTAAGTATTGCAGTGTGTGTGACAGGTAGAACCAAAGGCTACCTTGCGTTTAGACGCTAATTTCCTCTTGCTGGTGGCAGCTAAGATGTTTGATGAAATCCCATGTGTCAAAAGTGACCACCACATCGCCTGTGGCAATTCTCAAATTGGCGTATTTGTGGAATTGGCCGGCAGCGTCGTAACAAAGCGGTGGCAGCGGTGGGATGATAATTGTTTGTTTTTATCTAAGAACTTAAGTGAAGATGGTAATAATTCTGTGAGCGGAACACCCACTTCACCAGAATCATAACTCAGAGCTTTATTATAATTTTAGAATCCACACAGTGAGTGGCAATCTGGTCAACCACAGCATTAATAAATGTAACATCTAAGTGGTGTCGAGCCAAGATCGCCACACCCCGGGCTTTAGTATTAAATGATGCTGAGGACAACACCGACCAGCCCAAAATATTAAGATTAAGAGTTTCCGACTGGGTAAGATGAGTCTCCTTGAAAAATGCGAGATCTAAACATAGCTTGGATAAGTATAATAATACGCGTTTTCGCTTCTGGGGGGAGTTGATTCCTCCTACATTCCAACTGCCCAATTTAACGGACATCAAATATGTCTACAAAAGTAAGTGAATATGGTAGGCAAGGGAAATTGAAGGAAGCAGTTGAAATGTAAATGGAAATATAAGTGGCAGCAGAAGCATAAAGGAAGTATCAGTGTAGGTAAGTAGGTAGGGAAAACAGACCTAAAACATATAAACATCAAAAACTCATAACTTAAGAAAAAGTAAAAAGATATGGAGAAATATCATACGAATCTGGGGAAAACCCACAGTATAGAGAATAGCCAATTGAGACTATGAGCAAGAATAGCCATCATAAGGCAGTAAATTAACATCAATTAACTTCCAGTCTAAGTATAACCAATAAACTAAAATAATATCCACTGGACACAGCTCCTAACTCAAAAACCCCTAAATGAGAGTAAGTACAGCATTTATCCGTATCCAGGGGAAGAACAAAAACATATAAATCCAGACAGCAGTAAAGAAACTAAAATGGAAATGAGGGTGCCCTTAGCATAAAGGCACAAAATCTTAACCATACTGCAAGGAACAATAACACAGCAAGAAATCAGTGAAATTCAACTGCAAAAAACAAATCATCATTGAGCATTAACTGAATATACATCGAAGACTCATGTATCAGGGTTGTTGTTAAGGGATGAAGCATCTTTTCCTTCATCGAGAAAGGCTTGGGCATCCTCCGCAGTAGAAAACTCAAAGTGTGTGTCTCCGTCACATATGCGCAGCCGCACTGGGTATAGTAATGCAAACTTTGTGCCAGTTTGTATCAGGTAAGAACATATTGGAGAGAGAGACTTTCTCGCCTTAGTAAGTTCGGCCGGGTGATCCTGAAAAATTTACAATTTATGATCTTCCCATTTAAGATCCCTTTTGCGCCTTGACGCTCGCCAAATAGCTTCCTTGTGCAGGAAATTTAAACATCGGAAGAGTGTTACCCTTGGCCTGGCATCTGACCGGTCTCTGAGGGGACCCACTCTATGTGCACGTTCAATAACCATACCAGAACACTCTTGTTCAATGCTCAAGAGCTGAGGTAAAGTGATTTTCAAAAAGTCAAAGAGTGCTGGCCCTTTAAGAGTCTCTGGTAATCCAACTACCCCGAGATTCTGTCGTCTGGACCTGTTTTCAAGGTCATCTAATTTGTTTAAAATCTGGTAGTGTATCTTATCATACTTGCAGGAGGTTGTTTGTAAAGCAGCTACATCCGCAAATAAAGAGTCAAGCTTCCTCTCATTCTCCGGAATTTTGTTAGTAAGCTGGGAGAGCTGCTGATTAATGCTGGCTGTTTGTTTATCCAGTAAATGATTTATTGCCTCCCTAATTGCAGCCACCATGTCTCCATAAATGACTGGTGTGTCTGGAGAAGGTGAAGGATGTCGTGGCTGTGTGAGAGGGGACTGACAGCTCACCTGCGAGTCTCTGGAGGGTTAGGAGGATGCAGAGCTTGCCTTTTCTGCTGTTTCCCTGGCTTTCGGTGCCATCTTTATGTGGTGTCCTGTCGCTGCTGCTTTGATTTACGGTGCTGTCCCGGCATCTGAGCCACCAGGAAGTGCTTCATACACTGGGTTAAAAGTTTCCACGAAGTCTCTGGGGCACTGTAAGCTGCTGGAGGCTGTAAATCAGCCTTGAAATGCTGTTTTGCAGGGGTGAGATATCGGTGCTGCTTCAGTCTGCTGCCTTACATGTCGGGGGTGGGGCCGGAAGTCTAAAGGGGCTATTATTTGATACCAAATACATGGCCACAACAGGGAAATACATATGATATTGTTTCAGCAATCTCTTTATACAAACTGTGTGCAAATTTAGTAAATTGTGTGTGCCACCACTTTGTGTCATATTTGCACCTATGTCAAACCCTGTTCCAAAATGATAGTATACCGATTCATTATTGTATTGTGAGTGCATTAGCATCCACTGGTCTAGAAAATGTAAGCAGGCAAGTATGATGAAGTGGTGACAAATCTTGAAGGATGGGGCAAGGAGTTTGATATGTTGGGGGTGTAAGAGGTGAGGAGAGGCATAGGTTGGTATGGAGTGGTCAAACTGCGGTGTACCTTGTGTCAAGATTAGAGATGTATGAACGGCAAGTGCAGATAATGGAGAACAGCTTTAACTGAATTCAGGAGGCTAGTCAGGAAAGGAAGTGTCTGATGCCATGGCGGCAAGAAGAATATCCCTTGGTGGATCTGCCCTATGCTTGAACCCTTTTGGATTTCAGTTCATACACTTTTGACTCATCTTCTTGACTCTCCCATACCAAAAGATCCCTAGATCTTTCTCCTCAGCTACCCCCCTCCTGATCTTCAAAAAGCTTCTATCAAACTACTGTCCCACGTCCTAGTCACTGCTAAAAGTCTCACAGCCTGTAACTGGAAGAACCCCCAGGCAGCATTTCTTTGTGCCTTAAAATCACAAATTTGGCACATAGCATTGATGGAGAGTATTACTACAGTATCTCCATGACAGGGGTCACTTGTTTACTCAAGAATAGGCTGCATGGCTTTCTTATTAAGGTGCCTCCTCACCCTTGTTTTCTTCATTCACCGTTACTGTCTGACTCAGGCTTGATGGGATGATATGCTCTACTTACTTCTACTCTCTCTTGTCTGACTTCTTTTGCTAGCTATAATTCTTCAACTTTCTTCCTCCCCTTCCTTTACTACACATGGGATCCCTTTTCTCTCTGATGTTTTCTGCCCCCCTTCTATTCTTCTTAGTACCTTTCCTTTTTCTGTAGTCCTGCTACCTTTGTATCCCAGTTCATTCCTCCTTCCCATTTACTTATGTGCTTTCCCTTTTTTGGTTTCTGTATAGTGTTTATAGTTGTACTTATTCTACCTATGAAAAATGGCTCATTTGCAGATATAGAGTTAACAGTTGCTAGTAAACAACATAACACATCCTTTAATCTGGATAAAGAAAATGTTGCTGAGTGTTTGCTGAAGACAAATTAATGTTTCTTTCAGATCACACCGGGAAGTAAATCTTCTTCCGCTAATTTGTGCCCAGGTGATGTGATCCTTGCTATTGATGGATACAGCACTGATAACATGACACATGCAGAGGCACAGGACAGGATTAAAGCTGCAACAGACCAGCTCTGCCTGAAGATTGACAGGTATAAATATTCTTACTGTTACAGATAACAGGCCAGCAAGATATACAGGTGACAGTTTATTACTGTATGGTTTGAACCGTTATCTCTGAACACTGGCCCTCATTCCGAGTTGATCGCTGGCTGCTTTCGTTCTCAGCGATCAGGCTAAAAAACGTCACTTCTGCGCATGCGGCTCAATGCGCACGCGCGTCGTACTTTCACAAAAGCCGATGCAGTTTTACACAAGCTCTAGCGACGCTTTTCAGTCGCACTGCTGGCCGCAGAGTGATTGACAGAAAGTGGGTGTTTCTGGGTGGTAACTGACCGTTTTCGGGGAGTGTGTGTAAAAAAAAAAAACCGCAGGAGTGGCTGGGGAAACGTAGGCGTGGCTGTACAAACGCAGGGCGTGTTCGATACGTCAAAACAGGAACTAAATAGTCTGAAGTGATCGCAAGCTAGGAGTAGGTCTCGAGCTACTCAGAAACTGCACAATCTTTTTTTGTAGCAGCGCTGGGATCCTTTTGTTCGCACTTCTGCTAAGCTAAGTTACACTCCCAGAGGGCGGCGGCTTAGTGTTTGCACGGCTGCTAAAAGCAGCTAGCGAGCGAACAACTCGGAATGAGGGCCCCTGTGTGGTATTTACCTAAGTGACTTCAGTCTGCAATGGTCAGAAAGGTTTTGGATAGCACTGAAATAAAAAAAACAAAAAAAAAACCCTATAATTCTCCCTTAGTTTTATCCATCTCAAAATACAGAGCCAGTGTATGCAAGGTTGCCATTTTTCTGCAAAATACTGGCATGACTGACAGTCCTAAGTGGCATAAAGTCAATGAGCTTTCAACAGACCATGGGGCTTATGTAGAATTGAATGCAAGTTGTAGTAGTAGTACAAGGCTATATTTACCAGGGGTATACTCATGGAATTGTTGGCTATAGGTGTTATTCAGGTTTGTTAGCAAACCATGGGGGTAATTCAGACATGATCGCTAGGGTGCGTTTTTTGCAGCTCTGCGATCATATAGTTGCCGCCTACAGGGGGAGGGGTAAAGTGCTGTGCAGGTGTGCAATTGCTTTTGTAGCAGAGCTGCACAAACATCAGTTTGTGCAGTCTCTGCGCAGCCCAGGACTTACTCATCTGCAGTGATTGTTTGCTGCTGATCGGGGCCGGAGTTGACATCAGACACCCTCCCTGAAAACGCCTGGTCCCACCTGCGTTTTCCCGGACACTCCTGTAATGGTCAGTTGACAACCACAAAAGGCCACTTTCTGTCAATCACCTTGCGATCGCCCATGCAATATTTTTTTTTTGCACCATCCCATCGCTATGCACCAATGCCCGGTGCTGTTGTGCGACGCGCTGGCACATTGCAGTGCATACGCAGTTCAAATCTGATCGCCCGCTGTGCAGAAATGCACAGCAGCGATCAAGTCTGAATTACCCCCCAAAAAAGCACACTAATGGGCAAAACCATGTTGCACTGCAGGTGGGACAGATGTAACATGTGCAGAGAGAGTTAGATTTGGGTGGGTTATATTGTTTCTGTGCATGGTAAGTACCGCCTACTTTATTTTCACACTGCAATTTAGATTTCAGTTTGAACACACCCCACCCAAATCTAAATCTCTCTGCACGTTACATCTGCGCCACCTACACTGCAACATAGGCCCTCATTCCGAGTTGTTCGCTCGCAAGCTGCTTTTAGCAGCTTTGCACACGCTAAGCCGCCGCCTACTGGGAGTGAATCTTAGCATAGTAAAATTGCGAACGAAAGATTAGCAGAATTGCGAATAGACACTTCTTAGCAGTTTCTGAGTAGCTCCACACTTACTCGGCAACTGCGATCAGTTCAGTCAGTTTCGTTCCTGGTTTGACGTCACAAACACACCCAGCGTTCGCCCAGACACTCCCGCGTTTTTCCCAGAAACGGCAGCGTTTTTTCACACACACCCATAAAACGGACAGTTTCCGCCCAGAAACACCCATTTCCTGTCAATCACATTACGATCACCAGAACGAAGAAAAAACCTTGTAATGCCGTGAGTAAAATGCCTAACGGGATGCAGTCACTTTACCTCCAATCATAATCCCGACGGACTATATACCGACACCCATTGACCGATGGTCGAAATCCCGACAAGGTCTAAATACCGACACGGACTAAATACCGACATGTAAAATACCGACAAGGTCTAAATACCGACATGTAAAATGCCGACAGGTCGAAATACCGACACAAGTTTTTCATGATTTTTTTCATTAAAACTGGCTTGTTCATACTTTACCGTCCCAGTGGACCTGGAGGGGGAATATAATAGTGTGCCGAGCGCAGCGAGGCACCGTGCCCGAAGCATGGCGAGCGCAGCGAGCCATGCGAGGGGACGCGGTACACTTTATATGGTGTCCATGTTGATTTATGTCGACATACACACAAAAAAACATCAAAAAATGCATGTCGGTATTTCGACCTGTCGGCATTTTACATGTCGGTATTTAGACCTTGTCGGTATTTTACATGTCGGTATTTAGTCCGTGTCGGTATTTAGACCTTGTCGGGATTTTGACCATCGGTCAATGGGTGTCGGTATATAGACCGTCGGGATTATGATTGGCGGGATTTCATACCGATCCCTTCCTAACTGCATAGCAAATTCACTTGGCGCAGTCGCAGTGCGAACATTGCGCATGCGCAATTAGCGGAAAATCGCTGCGATGCGAAGAAAATTACCGAGCGAACAACTCGGAATGACCACCATGGTTTTGCCCATTACTGTGCTTTTAGGTTTGTTAAACTTGAGTAAAGATCTATGCATGCAATGCGGGTACAATTACAGGCAACTTGGGTGCAACTCAGCATCGGCCCTTATGCCAGCTGTACACAAAGCTATCAGCAAATAAGTGAATATATACTGTTCAAAAAAAATAAGATTTTACTCACCGGTAAATCTATTTCTCGTAGTCCGTAGTGGATGCTGGGAACTCCGTAAGGACCATGGGGAATAGCGGATCCGCAGGAGACTGGGCACAACTAAAGAAAGCTTTAGGACTACATGGTGTGCACTGGCTCCTCCCTCTATGACCCTCCTCCAGACCTCAGTTAGGATACTGTGCCCGGAAGAGCTGACACAATAAGGAAAGGATTTGGAATCCCGGGTAAGACTCATACCAGCCACACCAATCACACCGTATAACTCGTGATACTATACCCAGTTAACAGTATGAAATATATCTGAGCCTCACTAACAGATGGCTCATAACAATAACCCTTTAGTTAGGCAATAACTATATACAAGTATTGCAGACAATCCGCACTTGGGACGGGCGCCCAGCATCCACTACGGACTACGAGAAATAGATTTACCGGTGAGTAAAATCTTATTTTCTCTGACGTCCTAGTGGATGCTGGGAACTCCGTAAGGACCATGGGGATTATACCAAAGCTCCCAAAGGGGCGGGAGAGTGCGGATGACTCTGCAGCACCAAATGAGTAAACTCAAGGTCCTCCTCAGCCAGGGTATCAAACTTGTATACTTTTGCAAAAATGTTTAAATTCGACCAAGTAACAGCTCGGCAAAGTTGTAAAGCCGAGACCCCTCGGGCAGCCGCCCAAGAAGAGCCCACTTTCCTCGTGGAATGGGCTTTTACAGATTTAGGGTGCGGCAGTCCAGCCGCAGAATGTGCAAGTTGAATCGTGCTACAGATCCAGCGAGCAATAGTCTGCTTAGAAGCAGGAGCACCCAGCTTGTTGGGTGCATACAGGATAAATAGCGAGTCAGTTTTCCTGACTCCAGCCATCCTGGAAACATATATTTTCCGGGCCCTGACTACGTCCAGTAACTTGGAGTCCTCCAAGTCCCACGTAGCCGCAGGCACCACAATAGGTTGGTTCACATGAAAAGCTGATACCACCTTAGGAAGGAGTTGGGAACGAGTCCTCAATTCCGCCCTATCCATATGAAAATCAGATAAGGGCTTTTGCATGACAAAACCGCCAATTCTGATACACGCCTGGCCGACGCCAAGGCAAACAGCATGACCACTTTCCACGTGAGGTATTTTAGCTCTACGGATTTAAGTGGCTCAACCCAATGCGACTTCAGGAAATCCAACACCACGTTGAGATCCCACGGTGCCACTAGAGGCACAAACGGGGGCTGAATATGCAGCACTCCCTTAACAAAAGTCTGAACTTCAGGCAGTGAAGCCAGTTCGTTTTGGAAGAAAATGTACAGAGCCGAAATCTGGACCTTAACGTAACCCAATTTTAGGCCCGTAGTCACTCCTGACTGTAGGAAGTGCAGAAATCGACCCAGTTGAAATTCCTCCGTTGGGGCCTTCCTGGCCTCACACCAAGCAACATATTTTTGCCATATGCGGTGATAATATTTTGCGATCACATCTTTCCTAGCCTTAATCAGCGTAGGAATGACTTCCTCCGGAATGCCTTTTTCCTTTAGGATTCGGTGTTCAACCGCCATGCCGTCAAACACAGCCGTGGTAAGTCTTGGAACAGGCAGGGCCCCTGCTGCAGCAGGTCCTGACTGAGCGGCAGAGGCCATGGGTCCTCTGAGATCATTTCTTGAAGTTCTGGGTACCAAGCTCTTCTTGGCCAATCCAGAACCACGAGTATAGTTCTTACTCCTCTCCTTCTTAGTATTCTCAATACCTTGGGTATGAGAGGCAAAGGAAGGAACACATACACCGACGGGTACACCCACGGTGTTACCAGAGCGTCCACAGCTATCGCCTGAGGGTCCCTTGACCTGGCGCAATATCTTTTTAGCTTTTTATTGAGGCGGGACGCCATCATGTCCACCTGTGGCCTTTCCCAATGGTGTACAATCATTTTGAAGACTTCTGGATGAAGTCCCCACTCTCCCGGGTGGAGGTCGTGCCTGCTGAGAAAGTCTGCTTCCCAGTTGTCCACTCCAGGAATGAACACTGCTGACAGTGCTAACACATGATTTTCCGCCCATCGGAAAATCCTTGTGGCTTCTGCCATCACCATCCTGCTTCTTGTGCCGCCCTGCTGGTTTACATGGGCGACCGCCGTGATGTTGTCTGACTGGATCAGCATCGGCTGGTGTTGAAGCAGGGGTCTAGCCTGACTTAGGGCATTGTGAATGGCCCTTAGTCCCAGAATATTTATGTGTAGGGAAGTCTCCTGACTTGACCATAGTCCTTGGAAATTTCTTCCCTGTGTGACTGCCCCCCAGCCTCGAAGGCTGGCATCTGTGGTCACCAGGACCCAGTCCTGTATGCCGAATCTGCGGCCCTCTAGAAGATGAGCACTCTGCAGCCACCACAACAGCGACACCCTGGCCCTTGGAGACAGGGTTATCAGCCGATGCCTCTGAAGATGCGACCCGGACCACTTGTTCAACAGATCCCACTGGAAGATCCTTGCATGGAACCTACCGAATGGAATTTCTTCGTAAGAAGCTACCATCTTTCCCAGGACTCGCGTGCATTGATGCATCGACTCCTGTATTTGTATTAGGAGGTCTCTGACTAGAGATGACAACTCCTTGGCCTTCTCCTCCGGGAGAAACCCTTTTTCCTGTTCTGTGTCCAGAACCATACCCAGGAACAGTAGACGCGTCGTAGGAACCAGCTGCGACTTTGGACTATTCAGAATCCAGCCGTGCTGTTGTAGCACTTTCCGAGATAGTGCTACTCCGACGAACAACTGCTCCCTGGACCTCGCCTTTATAAGAAGATCGTCCAAGTACGGGATAATTATAACTCCCTTTTTTCGAAGGAGTAACATCATTTCGGCCATTACCTTGGTAAATACCCTCGGTGCCGGGGACAGATCAACGGCAACGTCTGGAATTGGTAATGACAGTCCTGTACCACAATTTTGAGGTACTCCTGGTGAGGAGGGTAAATGGGGACATGCAGGTAAGCATCCTTGATGTCCAGTGATACCATGTAATCCCCTTCGTCCAGGCTTGCAATAACCGCCCTGAGCGATTCCATTTTGAACTTGAACCTTCGTATATAAGTGTTCAAGGATTTCAATTTTAGAATGGGTCTCACCGAACAGTCTGGTTTCGGTACCACAAACATTGTGGAATAGTAACCCCGGCCTTGTTGAAGGAGGGGTACCGTGATTATCACCTGCTGGAAGTACAGCTTGTGAATTGCCGCCAGTACTACCTCTCCTCGAGGGCAGCAGGCAAGGCTGATTTGAGGAAACGGTGAGGGGGAGTCGCCCCGAAACTCCAGCTTGTATCCCTGTGATACTACTTGCAGAACCCAGGGATCCACCTGTGAGCGAGCCCACTGGTCGCTGAAGTTCCCGAGACGCGCCCCCACCGCACCTGGCTCCACCTGTGGAGCCCCAGCGTCATGCGGTGGACTCAGAGGAAGCGTGGAAAGATTTTTGATCCTGGGAACTGGCTGTCTGGTGCAGCTTTTTCCCTCTTCCCTTGTCTCTGTGCAGAAAGGAAGCGCCTTTAACCCGCTTGCTTTTCTGAAGCCGAAAGGACTGTACCTTATAATACGGTGCTTTCTTAGGCTGTGAGGAAACTTGAGGTCAATTTTTTCCTTCCCAGCTGTTGCTGTGGATACGAGAGACCATCCCCAAACAATTCCTCACCCTTATAAGGCAGAATCTTCATGTGCCTTCTAAAGTCAGCATCGCCTGTCCACTGCCGGGTCCCTAATACCCTCCTGGCAGAATGGACATTGCATTAATTCTGCCCCTGATGGCCTTTGAGACGCCTGGGCAGGCGCGGGCTGAGAAGCCGGCTGTCCCATAGCTGTTACGTCATCCAGTCTTTTATGTAAGGAGTTGACACTGTCGGTTAATACCTTCCACCTATCCATCCACTCTGGTGTCGGCCCCACAGGGGGCGACATCACATTTATCGGCATCTGCTCCGCCTCCACATAAGCCTCCGCATCAACCATGTCGACACAGCCGTACCGACACACCACACACACACACACAGGGAATGCTCTGACTGAGGACAGGACCCCACAAAGTCCTTTGGGGAGACAGAGAGAGAGTATGCCAGCACACACCAGAGCGCTATATAATGCAGGGATTTACACTACCCACAGTGATTTTTCCCTTATAGCTGCTATAATACACAGATTTGCGCCTAAATTTAGTGCCCCCCCTCTCTTTTTAACTCTTTGAGCTTGAAAACTACAGGGGAGAGCCTGGGGAGCTGTCTTCCAGCTACACTGTGAAGAGAAAATGGCGCCAGTGTGCTGAGGGAGATAGCCCCGCCCCTTTTTCGGCTAACTTTCTCCCGCTTTTTTATGGTTCCTGGCAGGGGTATTTTTCACATATATAGCCTCTGGGACTATATATTGTGATTATTTTGCCAGCCAAGGTGTTAATATTGCTGCTCAGGGCGCCTCCCCCCCAGCGCCCTGCACCCTTCAGTGACCGGAGTGTGAGGTGTGCATGAGGAGCAACCATCCTGGATGAGCTGCACTACCTGAGCCACTTGTGTGGGTTGTATTGTAGACTCTCATGCTACCACTAGAGTGCAAGCACCGCCACCTTTCAAAAATGACCAAAACATCAGCCAGAAAGCATAGGAGCTGAGACATGGTCTGTGGTCACCACCTGCAGAACAACTCCTTTATTGGGGGTGTCTTGCTAATTGCCTTTAATTTCCACCTGTTGTCTATTCCATTTGCACAACAGCATGTGAAATTGATAGACAATCAGTGTTGCTTCCTAAGTGGACAGTTTGATTTCACAGAAGTGTGATTGACTTGGAGTTACATTGTGTTGTTTAAGTGTTACCTTTATTTTTTTGAGCAGTGTATTTACTGTTTGCACTACTCTTAATTAAAAGGAGAAAGTTATTAAAAATTAACAATTTGAAATAAACAACTGAACACTATGTAAACTATTGAAGCCTTAAAAAATAAAACAAGCAGCATTCTCGGTATATCCAGCATTTGTGAGCAAAGTGATCAATAAATCCCGAATTTTTTTTTTTTAGCACTGCTTATCTCATTAATATGCAGTACATGTAGAAACCCCATTGAAATTAAAACACTGAAATGAATAAGAAAGACTTCATGGACTCTTTATGAACAGTCAGACAAGTGTACACCATGCTGGAGAATCTGTTTCATATGATCCTGCATTTTTTTTATTCATGTTTGAAGAGAGTACAAGTAGCACCAATTGGCTTATTATCTTATCAAGAAAGTTTGGATGATGTAATTGAGTAGCTCATCCATAAGGGCAGAACATTCTTGTCCCCAGTGCAGTTACATTAATGAAATAGTAGTAAGCTTTCAACATTAAGCATAATCAAACATGTTACAATAAGAATTTACTTACCGATAATTCTATTTCTCATAGTCCGTAGTGGATGCTGGGGACTTCGTAAGGACCATGGGGAATAGCGGCTCCGCAGGAGACTGGGCACATCTAAAGAAAGCTTTAGGACTATCTGGTGTGCACTGGCTCCTCCCCCTATGACCCTCCTCCAAGCCTCAGTTAGGATACTGTGCCCGGACGAGCGTACACAATAAGGAAGGATTTTGAATCCCGGGTAAGACTCATACCAGCCACACCAATCACACCGTATAACCTGTGATCTGAACCCAGTTAACAGCATGATAACCGAGGAGCCTCTGAAAGATGGCTCACAACAATAATAACCCGATTTTTGTAACAATAACTATGTACAAGTAATGCAGACAATCCGCACTTGGGATGGGCGCCCAGCATCCACTACGGACTATGAGAAATAGAATTATCGGTAAGTAAATTCTTATTTTCTCTAAAGTCCTAAGTGGATGCTGGGGACTCCGTAAGGACCATGGGGATTATACCAAAGCTCCCAAACGGGCGGGAGAGTGCGGATGACTCTGCAGCACCAAATGAGAGAACTCCAGGTCCTCCTCAGCCAGGATATCAATTTTGTAGAATTTTACAAACGTATTTGCTCCTGACCAAGTAGCTGCTCGGCAAAGTTGTAAAGCCGAGACCCCTCGGGCAGCCGCCCAAGATGAGCCCACCTTCCTTGTGGAGTGGGCATTTACAGATTTTTGGCTGTGGCAGGCCTGCCACAGAATGTGCAAGCTGAATTGTACTACAAATCCAAAGAGCAATAGTCTGCTTAGAAGCAGGAGCACCCAGCTTGTTGGGTGCATACAGGATAAACAGCGAGTCAGATTTCCTGAGTCCAGCCGTCCTGGAAACATATATTTTCAGGGCCCTGACAACGTCTAGCAACTTGGAGGCCTCCAAGTCCCTAGTAGCCGCAGGCACCACAAATAGGTTGGTTCAGGTGAAACGCTGAAACCACCTTGGGGAGAAACTGAGGACGAGTCCTCAATTCCGCCCTGTCCGAATGGAAAATCAGATAAGGGCTTTTTCAGGATAAAGCCGCCAATTCTGACACGCGCCTGGCCCAGGCCAGGGCCAACAGCATGACCACTTTTCATGTGAGATATTTTAACTCCACAGATTTAAGTGGTTCAAACCAATGTGAATTTTGGAACCCAAAACTACATTGAGATCCCAAAGTGCCACTGTAGGCACAAAAGGAGGCTGTATATGTAGTACCCCTTTTACAAACGTCTGAACTTCAGGGACTGAAGCTAGTTCTTTTTGGAAGAAAATTGACAGGGCCGAAATTTGAACCTTAATGGACCCCAATTTCAGGCCCATAGACACTCATGTTTGCAGGAAATGTAGGAATCGACCCAGTTGAATTTCCTCCGTCGGGCCTTACTGGCCTCCCACCACGCAACATATTTTCGCCAATTACGGTGATAATGTTTTTGTGGTTACATCCTTCCTGGCCTTGATCAGGATAGGGATGACTTCATCCGGAATGCCTTTTTTTCTTCAGGATCCGGCGTTCAACCGCCATGCCGTCAAACGCAGCCGCGGTAAGTCTTGGAACAGACAGGGTCCTTGCTGGAGCAGGTCCCTTCTTAGAGGTAGAGGCCACGGATCCTCCGTGAGCATCTCTTGAAGTTCCGGTTACCAAGTCCTTCTTGGCCAATCCGGAACCACGAATATAGTGCTTACTCCTCTCCATCTTATCAATCTCAGTACCTTGGGTATGAGAGGCAGAGGAGGGAACACATACCCTGACTGGTACACCCACGGTGTTACCAGAGCATCTACAGCTTATTGCCTGAGGGTCCCTGGACCTGGCGCAATACCTGTCGAGTTTTTAATCATGTGGAAGACTTCTGGGTGAAGTCCCCACTCTCCCGGGTGGAGGTCGTGCTGAGGAAGTCTGCTTCCCAGTTGTCCACTCCCGGAATGAATACTGCTGACAGTGCTATCACATGATTTTCCGCCCAGCGAAGAATCCTTGCAGCTTCTGCCATTGCCCTCCTGCTTCTTGTGCCACCCTGTCTGTTTACGTGGGTGACTGCCGTGATGTTGTCCGACTGGATCAACACCGGCTGACCTTGAAGCAGAGGTCTTGCTAAGCTTAGAGCATTGTAAATGTCCCTTAGCTTCAGGATATTTATGTGAAGTGATGTCTCCAGGCTTGACCATAAGCCCTGGATATTCCTTCCCTGTGTGACTGCTCCCCAGCCTCGCAGGCTGGCATTCGTGGTCACCAGGACCCAGTCCTGAATGCCTAATCTGCGGCCCTCTAGAAGATGAGCACTCTGCAACCACCACAGGAGGGACACCCTTGTCCTTGGTGACAGGGTTATCCGCTGATGCATCTGAAGATGCGACCCGGACCATTTGTCCAGCAGGTCCCACTGGAAAGTTCTTGCGTGGAATCTGCCGAATGGGATTGCTTCGTAGGAAGCCACCATTTTACCCAGAATCCTTGTGCATTGATGCACTGAGACTTGGCTCGGTTTTAGGAGGTTCCTGACTAGCTCGGATAACTCCCTGGCTTTCTCCTCCGGGAGAAACACCTTTTTCTGGACTGTGTCCAGGATCATCCCTAGGAACAGAAGACACGTCGTCGGAACCAGGTGCGATTTTGGAATATTGAGAATCCAATCGTGCTGCCGCAACACTACCTGAGATAGTGCTACACCGACCTCCAACTGTTCCCTGGATCTTACCCTTATCAGGGAATTGTCCAAGTAAGGGATAACTAAAATTCCCTTCCTTCGAAGGAATATCATCATTTCGGCCATTACCTTGGTAAAGACCCGGGGTGCCGTGGACCATCCATACGGCAGCGTCTGAACTGATAGTGACAGTTCTGTACCATAAACCTGAGGTACCCTTGGTGAGAAGGGTAAATTTTTACATGAAGGTAAGCATCCTTGATGTCCCGAGACATCATGTAGTCCCCTTCTTCCAGGTTCGCAATCACTGCTCTGAGTGACTCAATCTTGAATTTGAACCTCTGTATGTAAGTGTTCAAAGATTTTAGATTTAGAATCAGTCTCACCGAGCCGTCCGGCTTCGGTACCACAACAGTGTGGAATAATACCCCGTTCCCTGTTGCAGGAGGGGTATCTTGATTATCACCTGCTGGGAATACAGCTTGTGAATGGCTTCCAAAACTGTCTCCCTGTCAGAAGGAGACATCGGTAAAGCCGACTTTAGGAAACGGCGAGGGGGAGACGTCTCGAATTCTAATTTGTACCCCTGAGATATCACCTGAAGGATCCAGGGGTCTACTTGCGAGTGAGCCCACTGCACGCTGAAATTCATTGAGACGGGCCCCCCACCGTGCCTGATTCTGCTTGTAAAGCCCCAGCGTATACTGAGGGCTTGGCAGAGGCGGGAGAGGGTTTCTGTTCCTGGGAACTGGCTGATTTCTGCAGCCTTTTTCCTCTCCCTCTGTCACGGGGCAGAAATGAGGAACCTTTTGCCCGCTTGTCCACGAAAAGACTGCGCCTGATAATACGGCGTCTTCTCATGTTGAGAGGCGACCTGGGGTACAAACGTGGAATTCCCAGCTGTTGCCGTGGCCACCAGGTCTGAAAGACCGACCCCAAATAACTCCTCCCCTTAATAAAGCAATACTTCCAAATGCCGTTTGGAATACGCATCACCTGACCACTGACGTGTCCATAACTCTCTACTGGTAGAAATGGACAACGCACTTAGACTTGATGCCAGTCGGCAAATATTCCGCTGTGCATCACGCATATATAGAAATGCATCTTTTAAATGCTCTATAGGCAAAAATATACTGTCCCTATCTAGGGTATCAATATTTTCAGTCAGGGAATCCGACCACGCCAACCCAGCACTGCACATCCAGGCTGAGGCGATTGCTGGTCGCAGTATAACACCAGTATGTGTGTAAATACCTTTTAGGATACCCTCCTGCTTTCTATCAGCAGGATCCTTAAGGGCGGCCATCTCAGGCGAAGGTAGAGCCCTTACAAGCGTGTGAGCGCTTTATCCACCCTAGGGGGTGTTTCCCAACGCACCCTAACCTCTGGCGGGAAAGGATATAATGCCAATAACATTTTAGAAATTATCAGTTGTTATCGGGGGAAACCCACGCATCATCACACACCTCATTTAATTTCTCAGATTCAGGAAAACTACAGGTAGTTTTTCCTCACCGAACATAATACCCCTTTTTGGTGGTACTCGTATTATCAGAAATGTGTAAAACATTTTTCATTGCCTCAATCATGTAACGTGTGGCCCTACTGGAAGTCACATTTGTCTCTTCACCGTCGACACTGGAGTCAGTATCCGTGTCGGCGTCTATATCTGCCCTCTGAGGTAACGGGCGCTTTAGAGCCCCTGACGGCCTATGAGACGTCTGGACAGGCACAAGCTGAGTAGCCGGCTGTCTCATGTCAACCACTGTCTTTTATACAGAGCAGACACTGTCACGTAATTCCTTCCAACAGTTCATCCACTCAGGTGTCGACCCCCTAGGGGGTGACATCACTATTACAGGCAATCTGCTCCGTCTCCACATCATTTTTCTCCTCATACATGTCGACACAAAAGTACCGACATACAGCACACACACAGGGAATGCTCTGATAGAGGACAGGACCCCACTAGCCCTTTGGGGAGACAGAGGGAGAGTTTGCCAGCACACACCAGAGCGCTATATATATACAGGGATAACCTTATATAAGTGTTTTTCCCCTTATAGCTGCTGTATAGTTAATACTGCGCCTAATTAGTGCCCCCCTCTCTTTTTTAACCCTTTCTGTAGTGTAGTGACTGCAGGGGAGAGCCAGGGAGCTTCCCTCCAACGGAGCTGTGAGGGAAAATGGCGCCAGTGTGCTGAGGAGATAGGCTCCGCCCGCTTATCGGCGGCCTTATCACCCGTTTTTCTATGTATTCTGGCAGGGGTTAACATATAGCCCAGGAGCTATATGTGATGCATTTCTTTTGCCATCCAAGGTGTTTTTATTGCGTCTCAGGGCGCCCCCCCCCCCAGCGCCCTGCACCCTCAGTGACCGAAGTGTGAAGTGTGCTGAGAGCAATGGCGCACAGCTGCAGTGCTGTGCGCTACCTTGTTGAAGACAGGACGTCTTCTGCCGCCGATTTTCCGGACCTCTTCTGCCTTCTGGCTCTGTAAGGGGGCCGGCGGCGCGGCTCTGGGACCCATCCAAGCTGGGCCTGTGATCGTCCCTCTGGAGCTAATGTCCAGTAGCCTAAGAAGCCCAATCCACTCTGCACGCAGGTGAGTTCGCTTCTTCTCCCCTTAGTCCCTCGATGCAGTGAGCCTGTTGCCAGCAGGTCTCACTGAAAATAAAAAACCTAAACTAAAACTTTCACTAAGAAGCTCAGGAGAGCCCCTAGTGTGCACCCTTCTCGTTCGGGCACAGAGATCTAACTGAGGCTTGGAGGAGGGTCATAGGGGGAGGAGCCAGTGCACACCAGATAGTCCTAAAGCTTTCTTTAGATGTGCCCAGTCTCCTGCGGAGCCGCTATTCCCCATGGTCCTTACGGAGTCCCCAGCATCCACTTAGGACGTTAGAGAAAAATGAATTAATCACTTAAAAACGCTCTATTGATATGAAAAGCCAACTGGTACTGCTGAAGCGCTCTGGGGGCATGTTTGTCTGGAAGACTAAGGGGCCCTACTCATTTGACGATGCGCCGCCGAGGTGCCCGACGGCCGAAACGGCCGACGAGCGACCCGGCGGCGGGGAGGCAGTGACGGGGGGAGTGAAGTTTCTTCACTCCCCCCGTCACGTGGCTGCATTGAAGTGCAGGCAAATATGGACGAGATTGTCCATCTTGGCCTGCATGCACAGCCGACGGGAGACCAGCGATGAACGAGCGCGGGGCCGCGCATCGTTCATCGCTGGAGTCTCCACACTGAAAGATATGAATGAGTTCTCGTTCATTTATGAACGAGATCGTTCATATCTTTCAGAAAATCGGCCAGTGTGTAGGGCCTATAAGGGGGAATTCAATTAGCTGTGGTAGATTATTGCAGGCCAATTGATCCCCTCTGTCTATCCAATTAGCCCTGAATCCAGCAGTCATCTGTGATTTTTCTCTAACGTCCTAGTGGATGCTGGGGACTCCGTAAGGACCATGGGGAATAGACGGGCTCCGCAGGAGACTGGGCACTCTAAGAAAGATTTAGTACTACTGGTGTGCACTGGCTCCTCCCTCTATGCCCCTCCTCCAGACCTCAGTTAGAATCTGTGCCCGGACAGAGCTGGGTGCATTTTAGTGAGCTCTCCTGAGCTTGCTAATAAGAAAGTATTTTAGTTAGGTTTTTTATTTTCAGAGAGCTTCTGCTGGCTACAGACTCTCTGCTACGTGCGACTGAGGGGAGAGAAGCAAACCTACTAACTGCGGCTAGGTTGCGCTTCTTAGGCTACTGGACATCATTAGCTCCAGAGGGATCGAACACAGGAACCTAACCTTGGTCGTCCGTTCCCGGAGCCGCGCCGCCGTCCCCCTCGCAGAGCCAGAAAACAGAAGCCGGCGGGTTGAAGCAAGAAGACGTCAAAATCGGCGGCAGAAGACTCCTGTCTTCATATGAGGTAGCGCACAGCACTGCAGCTGTGCGCCATTGCTCCCACATTACACCCACACACTCCGGTCACTGTAGGGTGCAGGGCGCAGTGGGGGGCGCCCTGGGCAGCAATTCAGTACCTCCTGGCAAAAGCAGCATATATACAGTTGGACACTGTAATATGCATGAGCCCCCGCCATTATTTTTACACAAAATCGCGGGACAGAAGCCCGCCGCTGAGGGGGCGGGGCCTTCTTCCTCAGCACTCACCAGCGCCATTTTCTCTCCACAGCTCCGCTGAGAGGAAGCTCCCCAGGCTCTCCCCTGCAGAAGCACGATAGAGAGGGTGAAAAAGAGAGGGGGGGCACATAAATTTGGCGTAAAAACAATATATACAGCAGCTACTGGGTTAACACTAAGTTACTGTGTGATTCCTGGGTCATATAGCGCTGGGGTGTGTGCTGGCATACTCTCTCTCTGTCTCTCCAAAGGGCCTTATTGGGGAACTGTCTTCAAATAGAGCATCCCCTGTGTGTGTGGTGTGTGTCGGTACGTGTGTGTCGACATGTCTGAGGTAAAAGGCTCCCCTAAGGAGGAGATAGAGCAAATATGTGTGTGAGAGGGTGTCTCCGTCGACAACGCCGACACCTGTTTGGATATGTGTAAGTGCTAAGGGGAATTTGTTGCACAAAAGATTAGAGAACAGACAGGAAATCTACCCATGTCTGTCCCTATGTCACAGAGACCTTCAGAGTCTCACAATGCTCACTATCCAAAATAATAAACACTGACATCGACACAGAGTTTGACTCCAGTGTCGACTACGATAATGCAAAGTTACAGCCAAAATGGCAGAAAGGTATTCAATATATGATTATTGTAATAAAAGATGATTTGCATATCACTGACGACTCATTTGTCCCTGACACAAGGGTACACATGTTAAGGGGAAGAAAGCTGAGGTAAATTTCCCTCCTCTCATGAGGAAAAAGAGCGGGAATTTCCAGACAAGAGACTGCAGCTTCCCACAAATAATTCTCAGGCAGTATCCTTTCCCCACTAGGGCCAGGATATGATGGGAATCTTCCCCTAGGGTGTCACGTTTGCCCAGAAGGTAGCACTAGCTATTCTCAGGGATCCTGTAGATAGCGTGCACATTCTGGTACACTACTCAGACCGGCGATTGCGTCGGCATGGGTTTATAGCGCTGTGGCAGCGTGGACAGGTACCTTATCAGCAGAGATTGAGACCCTAGTATGCATATAGATATATATATGTATATATAGAGATATATATATATATATATTAAAGATGCTGTTTTAAGAGATATGTATATATATAAAACATGCCCAAAGAGACATGAGTATACTGGGTCCTAGAGTCAAAGCTATGTCGATTTCTGCTTGACGTGTCCTGTAGAATATGCAATGGACAGATGATGCCGACTTAAGAGGCATATGGAAGGCTGAGGATTGTGTGGAGAAGGGTTCTCGGACCTGGTCTCCGCAGCTATAGCTGGTAATTCTGATATTTTGCCTTATATTCCTGCACAGCCTAGGAAAGCACGACATTATCAAATGTAGCCTTTCAAATAAAGAAACAAGAAAGTCCGAGGTGCGTCCTTTCTTGCCAGAGGCGGGGGCAGAGGAAAGAAGCTGCACAACACAGCTAGTTCCCAGGAACAGAAGTCCTCCCCGGCCTCTACAAAAATCCACCGCATGTCGCTGGGGCTCCACAGGTGGAGCTGGGCCCGGTGGGGGCACGCCTTCGTAAGTTCAGCCACAAGTGGGTTCACTCCCTGTTAGATCCCTGGGCAATAGATATTGTGTCTCAGGGATACAAGCTGGACTTTGAGAAGATGCCCCCTCACCGACGGCCCTGTCGGCTTCCCCCCACGAGAGGGAAACAGTGTTAACTGCAATTCACAAATTGTATCTTCACCAGGTGGTGGTCAAGGTTCCCCTCCTTCAACAAGGAGGGGGTATTATTCGACCATGTTGTAGTCCCGAAACCAGACGGTTCGGTCGGACCCATATTGAATTTAAAATCCCTGAACATATACCTGAAAAGGTTCAAGTTCAAGATGGAATCGTTAAGAGCGGTCATTGCAAGCCTGAAAGGGGGAGATTTTATGGTGACTCGGGACATAAAGGATGCATACCTTCATGTCCCCTTTATCCACCTCATCAGGCGTACCTCAGAATTGCGGTACGGGATTGTCATTACCAATTTCAGACGTTGCCGTTTGGTCTCTCCACGGCCTTGAGAATATTCACCAAGGTAATGGCGGAAATTATGGTGCTCCTGCGGAAGCAAGGTGTCACTATTATCACGTACTTGCACGATCTCCTCATAAAAGCGAGATCAAGAGAGCAGTTGCTGAACAGCGTATCACTTTCTCTGGAAGTGTAACGGCAACACGGCTGGATTCTATATATTCCAAAGTCGCAGCTGGTTCTTACAGCTCATCTGCCTCTCCTAGGCATGATCCTAGACACAGACCAGAAAATGGTTTACCTCCCGATAGAGAGAGCTCAGGAGCTCGTGACACTGGTCAGGAATCTATTAAAACCAAAACAGGTGTCAGTGCATCACTGCACTCAAGTCCTGGGAAGGAGGGTGGCATCATACGAGGCCATTCCCTTCGGCAGGTTCCATACGAGAACCTTCCAATGGGACTTACTGGACAAGTGGTCCGGATCACATCTTCAGATGCATCGGTTAATCACCCTATCCCCCAGAGCCAGGGTGTCTCTCCTGTGGTGGCTGCAGAGTGCTCACCTTCTCGAAGGTCGCAGATTCGGCACTCAGGACTGGGTCCTGGTGACCACGGATGCAAGCCTCCGAGGGTGGGGGGCAGTCACACAGGGAAGAAATTTCCAGGGGCTGTGGTCAAGGCAGGAGACTTGCCTTCACATCATTATCCTGGAACTAAGGGCCATATACAACGCCCTAAGTCAAGCGGAGACCCTGCTTCGCGACCAACCGGTTCTGATTCAGTCAGACAATATCACCGCAGTGGCTCATGTAAACCGCCAAGGCGGCACAAGGAGCAGGGTGGCATTGGTAGAAGCCACCAGAATTCTTTGCTGGGCGGAGAATCACGTAAGCGCACTGTCAGCAGTGTTCATTCCAGGAGTGGACAACTGGGAAGCAGACTTCCTCAGCAGGCACGACCTCCACCCGGGAGAGTGGGGACTTCATCAAGAAGTCTTCGCGCAGATTGTAGGTCGGTGGGAACTGCCACAGGGGGACATGATGGCATCCCGCCTCAACAAAAAGCTACAGAGGTATTGCGCCAGGTCAAGAGACTCTCAGGCGATAGCTGTAGACGCACTGGTGACACCGTGGATGTTCCAGTCGGTTTATGTGTTTCCTTCTTTTCCTCTCTTACCCAAGGTGCTGAGAATCATAAGGAAAAGAGGAGTGAGAACAATACTCATTGTTCCGGATTGGCCAAGAAGGACTTGGTATCCAGAGCTGCAAGAAATGCTCACAGAGGACCCATCGCCTCTGCCTCTAGGGTAGGATCTGTTGCAGCAGGGACCTTGTATATTCCAAGACTTACCGCAGCTGCGTTTGACGGCATGGCGGTTGGACGCCGGATCCTAGTTAAAAAAAAGGGATTCCGGATGAGGTTATTCCTACGCTGATAATGGCTAGGAAGGACGTGACGGCTAAACATTATCACCGTATACGGCGAAAATATGTTGCTGGGTGTGAGGCCAGGAATGCCTCTACAGAGGAATTCCAGCTGGGCCGTTTCCTTCACTTCCTACAGTCGGGAGTGACTTTGGACCTAGAATTGGGGTCCATTAAGGTCCAGATTTCGGCCCTATCCATTTTCTTTCATACAAAAACTAGCTTCTCTACCTGAAGTTCAGACGTTTGTAAAGGGAGTGCTGCATATTCAGCCCCTTTTTGTGCCACCAGTGGCACCTTGGGATCTTAACGTGGTGTTGAGTTTCCTGAAATCTCACTGGTTTGAGCCGCTTAAGACCGGGGAGTTAAAATATCTCACGTGGAAAGTGGTCAAGAATGGGCGGCTTTGTCATGTAAAAGCCCCTATCTGGTTTTCCATATGGACAGGGCAGAATTACGGACTCGTCCGCAGTTTCTGCCGAAGGTGGTGTCATCTTTTCATTTGAACCAACCTATTGTGGTGCCTGCGGCTACTCGTGACTTGGAGGATTCCAAGTTACTAGATGTAGTCAGGGCTTTGAAGATTTATGTAGCCAGAACGGCTGGAGTCAGGAATCCTGACTCGCTGTTTATCCTGTATGCATCCAACAAGCTGGGTGCTCCTGCTTCAAAGCAAACTATTGCTCGCTGGATCTGTAACACGATTCAGCAGGCTCATTCTGCGGCTGGCTTGCCGCCTCCAAAATCAGTAAAAGCCAATTCCACAAGGAAGGTGGGCTCTTCTTGGGCGGCTGCCCGAGGGGTCTCGGCATTACAGCTTTGCCGAGCAGCTACTTGGTCGGGTTCAAACACTTTTGCAAAGTTCTACAAGTTTGATACCCTGGCTGAGGAGGACCTTGTGTTTGCTCATTCGGTGCTGCAGAGTCATCCGCACTCTCCCGCCCGTTTGGGAGCTTTGGTATAATTCCCATGGTCCTTACGGAGTCCCCAGCATCCACTAGGACGTTAGAGAAAATAAGATTTTACTCACCGGTAAATCTATTTCTCGTAGTCCGTAGTGGATGCTGGGCGCCCGTCCCAAGTGCGGACTTCTTCTGCAATACTTTTATCTAGTTATTGCTTAAATAAGGGTTATGTTATGGTTGCATCAGGTTTGTCTGATGCTCGGTTGTTGTTCATACTGTTGACTGGGTATGTTATCACAAGTTATACGGTGTGATTGGTGTGGCTGGTATGAGTCTTACCCTGGATTCCAAAATCCTTTCCTTGTAATGTCAGCTCTTCCGGGCACAGTTTCCTTAACTGAGGTCTGGAGGAGGGGCATAGAGGGAGGAGACAGTGCACACTAGTAGTACTAAATCTTTCTTAAAGTGCCCAGTCTCCTGCGGAGCCCGTCTATTCCCCATGGTCCTTACGGAGTCCCCAGCATCCACTACGGACTACGAGAAATAGATTTACCGGTGAGTAAAATCTAATTTTTTCACCTGGGTCGCAAAAAAAATCCTCAATAACTCGGTTACAACATTTGCACATTAATCCGTGAACTTCTCATGGATTCTGTGCGTTAACCCCCATTAACCACAGTTAACAAGGTATTTGGGGAATTCAGGAGTCATCCGTGGGTAACACCAACTCTTGTCTGTTTTAGAAGCTTTAGTAAAGCTACCCCTAGAAATAAAAGGCTTCAAAATCAATATCAATATTAAAAAAATCTATACATATCACTGAAAAATCTGTGATTTTAAAGATACTGAGATTTTGTCCATGAAGTGTGGATAATTAGTAATTTAGAGCTGTAATTAATTCAGTGATTAAGCAATTGACCTATAGATTGTTATCACTACTTCTACAAATTATCCTATAGAAAATGACCCCCTATGGCTTGCATTAAAGACCCAATGAACTTTTTCTCAGATTCAGGCTAAATATTCCATACCTTGGAATGACTTCTATAAATACCTTTAACTGAGACATTGGTTGCATAGTTCCTACCCTTCCCCATCTGCCCTCCAACCACTCCCTAAACCGGTAATAGCTCTACTTAGTAAGTCAAATAGCAAAGGTGCTATTTCTAGATGGTATGCTACCCTCACAACTCCTAAACACCCCCCATAATGTTCTTCATTAATGAAATGGGAAATGGACTTGGGCTGTACGATGTCAGATGATGAATGGCATGCTGTATTTCAAACATGCTTTAGCATGTCTAAATGCATTTCTCATGTTGAACAACATTTTAAAATCATTTATAGATTATATATGACACCTGCTCTACTCCATAAAATATGCCCAGATACATCGAGGGCATGCTGGCGCAATTGTCAGCGAGTGGGATCAATTTACCATGTTTTCTGGACGTGCCCTTTACTAACTGATTTCTGGAAACAAATATTTTATCTAAGTTCTTATCACTGACCTGGTTTGGGAGTGTTGTGGACTCGGGGCTTCTTCCGATGACCAGGAAGAGGAACCGCTACTGGGTCGCAGTAGAGATGGCCGGATGTAGGTCTTCCTCATGCAGGATTAAGACGGCAGGCAGGAAGCACAGAGGAATTCTTGAAGGTCTCCTGAAAGACAAGACTTGTAGAAATACTGAAGGCTGAGGTACTGAGATATTGAAGGCACTGTGGTGTTGGAGACACTGTGGTGTTGGAGGCACTGAGGTGCTGAGTGTACAGGGAGTGCTGGGAGGCACTCGGAGGCACAAGGGTGCTTGGAGGCACGGAGGTGCTTGGAGGCACGAGGTAATTGGAGGCACGGAGGTGCTTGGAGGCACGGGGGTGCTTGGAGGCACGAGGTGCTTGGAGGAACGGAGGTGTTTGGAGGAACGGAGGTGTTTGGAGGCACGAGGTGCTTGGAGGCACGAGGTGCTTGGAGGCAGGGAGGTGCTTGGAGGCAGGGAGGTGCTTGGAGGCACGAGGTAATTGGAGGCACGGAGGTGCTTGGAGGCACGAGGTGCTTGGAGGCACGGAGGTGCTTGGAGGCACGAGGTAATTGGGGCACGGAGGTGCTTGGAGGCACAGATGTGTTCGGAGGCACCAAGGTGCTTGGAGGCACGGAGGTATTTGGAGACACGGAGGTGCTTGGAGGCACGGAGGTGCTTGGAGGCACGAGGTGCTTGGAGGCAAGGAGGTGCTTGGAGGCAAGGAGGCACGGAGGTGCTTGGAGGCACGGAGGTGCTTGGAGGCACGGAGGTGCTCGGAGGCACGGAGGTGCTTGGAGGCACGGAGGTATTTGGAGACACCAAGGTGTTTGGAGGCATGAGGTGCTTGGAGGCACGGAGGTACTTGGAGGCACGGAGGTGCTTGGAGGCACGAGGTGCTTGGAGGCAAGGAGGTTGTTACGATTCCTGTACTCCAGACTGGAGAAGATCTTATGGCAGAGATCTGAGTACAGGAATGAAATACAGGTTGTGGGAGCTGGAGAGCCTAGTAACCCCTGGCGCCCTAACTCCGTTGTCTCGCCCGTGTTATCAGAAATCCCCTGCGAGACTATGGTTGCTTGAGCCCATGGCAGCCGCGTTCGAAGGGCGGATTATGTCTGCCCAACCCCGATGCCCCCGCAGGTCTTAATGGGAGACAAGGGGAAGTCCGAGACAGGGAGATAACAAGGGGCCCTCTGACTAAGCAACCAAGCCAGGGGTTACAAGCTAACTTAACTAAATAAAAAGGTATGTGCGGACTAGCCGCCAGGGAAAAGGACAACCAATGATCCACGGATCCGACACTCCTATCCGGCACCGCTGGACACCAGAGTGGATCTTGTGGAAGCGGAATCCTCCGCAAAGCTCCAGAACTCAAAATAAACACAATAATAAATAGTAGCGGACAAGCCGCAACACACGGCTGCGCCGCGACTCACGAACACCACCAGATGTTAAAGGTGCTCGGTCAGACTCCAGGAACAGATGGTAACTTCCGAGTACTGGATCACTGAGAACAGGAACAAACGAACAGACCGGGACTGGGAACTCTCTCTGCAGCAGAATCAGGCAAACAGGAAGCTATCACCGGCGTCTGTGAGGAGTCCTGGGAGTGCTTTTAACAGAGAGTCTTCCAATCAGCTGTTTGGAGGCTGATTGGATTAAATGCCATGCAGCTGACAAGCTGCATGGCCAGGGAAACAGATGAGTGATAATTACAACATGCCGTGCAGCTGCATGCTACACAGCCAGGAAACCAGTGATGATATAAACTTAGACCCAGCAACGGGGAACACGATCCGACAGTGGCGTCCCCGTTGCTAGGCGCCGGCCGCACTGACGAGCGGACCCTCGGCGCCTAACAGTACCCCCCCCTTGAGGAGGGGTCAAGGAACCCCTAAATCCGGGTTTCTGAGGAAATTCTTGAAAAAATGCCCTTTTGAGCCTTGGGGCATGAAGGTCCTCATCTAGGACCCACGACCTTTCCTCAGGACCATAACCTTTCCAATGCACCAAAAAATAAAGCCGACCCCGGGACAGCTTGGAATCGAGAACCTTCTCAACCACGAACTCCTGCTGACCCTGTACATTAACTGGTGATCTCCCCTGAGGTTTTTTACGAGGAAATCTGCTAGATGAAACATATGGTTTGAGCAAAGAGCAATGGAAGGTATTTCCGATTCGTAACGTTTTTGGTAGCTGTAACCGGAAAGCAACTGGATTGACTTTTTTGATAATGAGAAATGGTCCAATAAATCTAGGACCCAATCTGGCTGAGGTTTGTCGAAGTTTGATATTGCGAGTCGACAGCCACACCCTGTCTCCTACTCTAAAAGTGCACGGCCGCCGGAACCTGTCCGAAAAATCTTTTTCCTTGAAAGCTGCTTTTCTGAGAGCTATGTGCACTTTTTTCCAAATAAGTTTAAGATGAGAGGTCAGGGCCAGAGAGGAGACAGAGGAATGTTGGAAAAATGAATTAGCTCTGGGGTGGAAACCAAAAACTGCAAAAAATGGAGACACATTGGTGGAGGAATGACAGGCATTATTATAAGCAAACTCTGCCAATGGAAGAAACTCAGACCAGTCATTTTGGAGTTTGGCCGAGTACAAACGCAAATATTGTTTTAAGGATTGGTTCACTCGCTCAGTCTGTCCATTTGATTGTGGATGATAACCGGAGGTTAATGATAATTTCATTTTTAACGAAGCACAAAAAGACTTCCAAAACTGTGCAATGAATTGTGGACCCCTGTCAGAAACAATATCAGTGGGTAACCCATGGAGTCTGAAAACATGACGGAGGAACAAGACTGCCAATCCCTGGGCAGATGGCAATCGGGGAAGACCAATAAAATGAGCCATCTTACTAAAACGGTCCACTACCACCCATATGACTGTGCATCCAGCTGACAGAGGGAGATCCACCACAAAATCCATGGAGATATGCGACCATGGTCTAAGAGGAACATTCAATGGCATAAGTTGACCAATAGGCAAAGAACGGGGAACTTTATGCTGTGCACAGACCTGACACGAAAAAACAAACTCTTTAATGTCTTTAGAAAGACCAGGCCACCACACTGAGCGGGATACCAATTCAAAAGTTTTAGCGACTCCCAGATGCCCTGCAACTTTGCTATCATGAAATTCCTCCAAAACAGTTGCTCTCAAAAACTCAGGAACAAAAAGACGACCAGCAGGAGTATTTCCCGGAGCTTGATGTTGAAGCAGCTTCAATTGAGAAAAAACATCCTGTGTGAGACCTGCCTGAATGACTGAAGGCGGAAGTATGAGAGTAACAGGACTGTTGTCTTGAGCGGGAAGAAAACTGCGTGAGAGGGCATCTGCCTTGGTATTCTTGGAACCAGGTCTGAAGGTGATAATGAATTTGAAACGAGTGAAAAATAAAGCCCAACGAGCCTGTCGGGCATTCAGTCGCTTAGCTGATTCAATGTATTGAAGATTTTTGTGATCTGTCAAAACAGAAATGGTATGGGTCGCTCCTTCAAGCCAATGTCTCCACTCCTCAAAAGCCCATTTAATAGCCAGCAACTCCCGATTACCAACATCGTAGTTGGATTCAGCAGATGAGAATTTCCTGGACATAAAGGCACAAGGATGTAACTCAAGGGAATCTGGATCCTTCTGAGAAAGGATAGCCCCTACACCAACCTCCGAGGCATCTACCTCAACGATGAAAGGCAATTCTGGGTTGGGATGTCTAAGGACAGGGGCTGAGACAAAGGCTTGTTTCAAGGCCTGAAAAGATACTTTAGCTTCACATGACCAATTGGTAGGATCTGCTCCCTTCTTAGTGAGTGCCACAATGGGAGCAACTATGTCAGAGAAAGAGTGAATAAACCTTCTGTAGTAGTTCGCAAACCCTAAAAAGCGCTGAATTGCTTTTAAGTTGGTGGGTTGCGCCCAACTCAGGATGGCTTGGAGCTTCTTAGGTTCCATTCGGAATCCCCGAGGGGAAATAATGTACCCTAAAAAGGATACCTCCGTGACGTGAAATTCACACTTCTCCGGTTTGGCATACAAGTGATTTTCACGTAATTTCTTAAGTACCTGACGCACCTGGGTAACATGTTGTTCTATAGAGTCAGAATAAATCAAAATGTCGTCTAAATAGACCACAACGAATCTTCCCAGAAACTCACGGAGCACATCATTTATGAGATCCTGAAAGACTGCCGGAGCGTTAGATAGGCCGAAAGGCATGACCAGATACTCATAGTGACCTGATTGAGTACTGAATGCCGTTTTCCACTCATCCCCCGATCTGATTCTAATGAGATTATATGCTCCTCTCAGGTCAATCTTGGAAAAAATAACAGCCGAACGTAGCTGATCAAAGAGGACAGAGATCAGAGGCAGAGGGTAAGTATTCTTTACTGAGATTTTATTCAGGGCTCGAAAGTCAATGCAGGGTCTGAGGGAACCATCCTTCTTCTCTACGAAGAAAAAACCTGCACTTAAAGGGGATTTAGATGGCCTGATAAACCCTTTCTCAAGACTTTCTTTCACATACTCATTCATGGCCACAGTTTCAGGACCAGACAATGCATATAACCTTCCTTTAGGCAACGTGGCACCAGGAATTAACTCAATGGTACAATCATAAGGCCTATGGGGAGGCAAAATATCCGCATTGCCCTTGGAAAACACATCCAAAAAATCTTGGTACTCTCCAGGAATATGTGCGGACCTGGCAGCAGCTACTCGGATAGGAAGTGTAATACATTCTTTATCACAGATGGTACTCCATTGTAGAATCTCCCCAGACTGCCAATCTATGATGGGATTATGAAAGGCCAGCCAAGGGTGACCCAGAACCACAGGAACTGCTGGACAATGGGTAAGAAAAAACTCAATCTTTTCAGAATGTAGAGCTCCCACCGAGAGCAAAACAGGAGGTGTACATAGAGAAATAACCCCATTGGATAAGGGACTCCCATCTAAACCATGCATGGTGATACACCTACTTAAGGTTAACTGAGGAATACCTAAGGCCTTGGCCCATGTTAAGTCCATAAAGTTTCCTGCAGCTCCACTGTCCACAAAAGCAGAGACCGAGGAACAGAGGCTGTCATAAGAAACTTTAGCAGGAACCAATAGTGAATTATTTGAGGAGATGAGCTGTAGACCAAAGTGAACCCCCTCACTATTCACTTGGTCAGGAAGTTTCCCGACTTGTTTGGGCAACTACGGGCAAAATGTCCCTTACCTCCGCAGTACAAACACAGACCAGAATTTTGCCTCCTGGTTCTTTCTTCCGGAGACAATTTGGAGAGACCAATCTGCATAGGCTCCTCCATGTCTATCGGAACGGAAGAAACACAGGGAAAAGAAACTACAGATGCCCCTTTCTCAGTCCTCCGCTCTCTGAGCCGACGATCTATTTTAATAGAGAGCTCCATGAGTTTATCAAGGTTCTCAGGAGCGGGATACTGAAGGAGGCTGTCTTTTATAGATTCAGATAAGCCGAGGCGAAACTGACTGCGCAGGGCAGGATCATTCCAGCCACAGTCGTTCGACCAACGGCGAAACTCCGTACAATAATTCTCTGCAGGATTCCTACCCTGTCTTAGAGCACGCAACTGACTTTCTGCGGATGCCTCTCTATCAGGGTCGTCATACAATAGCCCTAAAGATTTCAAAAAAGCGTCTACAGACGATAAGGCCGGATCGTCTGTCTTTAAACCAAAAGCCCAGGTCTGAGGATCCCCCTGAAGCAGAGAAATTATAATTCCAACCCGCTGAGCCTCCGTACCTGAGGAAACTGGTCTTAAACGAAAATACAGTTTACAAGACTCTTTAAAATTAAAAAAAACTGTTTTCTATCCCCAGAAAAACGGTCAGGCAGATGCATTTTTGGTTCAGGGATGACCCTCGGGGAAGTCCGTAACAGATCTTCCTGTGAGCTCACCCGGAGGGACAGATCCTGAACCATCTGGGTAAGTTCCTGAATCTGACTAACCAAAAACTGGCCAGGATTTGGCCCAACACCGGTGGGATTCATGAGGCCGACAAAATTCTCCCTACTGGATAAGTGAAAAAATTAACTCCTGTTGAAATTTTTTCTTTTGTCTGGCCGGTGATAATGTTACGATTCCTGTACTCCAGACTGGAGAAGATCTTATGGCAGAGATCTGAGTACAGGAATGAAATACAGGTTGTGGGAGCTGGAGAGCCTAGTAACCCCTGGCGCCCTAACTCCGTTGTCTCGCCCGTGTTATCAGAAATCCCCTGCGAGACTATGGTTGCTTGAGCCCATGGCAGCCGCGTTCGAAGGGCGGATTATGTCTGCCCAACCCCGATGCCCCCGCAGGTCTTAATGGGAGACAAGGGGAAGTCCGAGACAGGGAGATAACAAGGGGCCCTCTGACTAAGCAACCAAGCCAGGGGTTACAAGCTAACTTAACTAAATAAAAAGGTATGTGCGGACTAGCCGCCAGGGAAAAGGACAACCAATGATCCACGGATCCGACACTCCTATCCGGCACCGCTGGACACCAGAGTGGATCTTGTGGAAGCGGAATCCTCCGCAAAGCTCCAGAACTCAAAATAAACACAATAATAAATAGTAGCGGACAAGCCGCAACACACGGCTGCGCCGCGACTCACGAACACCACCAGATGTTAAAGGTGCTCGGTCAGACTCCAGGAACAGATGGTAACTTCCGAGTACTGGATCACTGAGAACAGGAACAAACGAACAGACCGGGACTGGGAACTCTCTCTGCAGCAGAATCAGGCAAACAGGAAGCTATCACCGGCGTCTGTGAGGAGTCCTGGGAGTGCTTTTAACAGAGAGTCTTCCAATCAGCTGTTTGGAGGCTGATTGGATTAAATGCCATGCAGCTGACAAGCTGCATGGCCAGGGAAACAGATGAGTGATAATTACAACATGCCGTGCAGCTGCATGCTACACAGCCAGGAAACCAGTGATGATATAAACTTAGACCCAGCAACGGGGAACACGATCCGACAGTGGCGTCCCCGTTGCTAGGCGCCGGCCGCACTGACGAGCGGACCCTCGGCGCCTAACAGAGGTGCTTGGAGGCAGGAAGGTACTTGGAGGCACGGAGGTGCTTGGAGGCACGGAGGTGCTCGGAGGCACAGAGGTACTTGGAGGCACGGGGTGCTTGGAGGCACAGGATGCTTGGAGGCACAGGATGCTTGGAGGCACAGGATGCTTGTAGGCACAGGAGATCACAGGGACGAAGGAGCTCTGGAATCACAGCTTCCGCAGGAGAAACGAAGATACTCAGGCACCGGATCTCTGCCTGGTGTCTGGTTTTAAATCCCCCGCCCTAGCCTGATTGGTGGAGCAGGCAGGTGACGTCAGACCTGCTCCGCCTCCTTGCCCTCGCTTATGATGGCGGCGTCCTTGCTTCCGGGAAGCCGCCGGAGGGACGCGCCGACCCGCCGCCGAAGCCCGCCAGGAGAAGAGAGGCGCCAGGCAGACCAGGCCACCCACAGGGACAAGCGCGGTCGCCGCTGCCCGAGGTGTGTGACATTACCCCCTCCTCCAGGAGTGGCCCCTGGACACTTCCCGGGTTTAGTCGGATGTCTGGAGTGGAAGATCCGAACCAGACGAGGAGCCGTTACTTCAGTAGCCTCAATCCAACTTCTCTCCTCAGGGCCATAACCCTTCCAGTCCACCAAGTACTGTAATTTTTTATGAAGATAACGAGAGTCAAGAATAGCTTTGATTTCAAACTCCGCTCCAGCTTCTGCCACTACAGACGTTGGCCTAGGGAATGCTGAGTGGAACCGATTCAGAATGAGGGGACGGAGTAGAGAAACATGAAAGGCGTTAGGTATTCGAAGATGAGCAGGCAAACCCAGTTTACAGACCACAGGATTTAAGACTTGTAGCACCGGGTAAGGACCGATGAACCTTGGTGCGAATTTCATGGTGGGCACCTTCAACCGGAGATTACGTGTGGACAGCCATACCCTGTCCCCAACTTTATATTGAGGTGCGGCTCGCCGTTTCTTATCTGCGAAGAACTTGTACCGGACAGAAACCTTCTTAAGATTAGCATGAACCTTTCTCCAAATTTGTCCAAAGTGTTGTAGAGTGGACGCTACAGCAGGAACCTCTACTATCGGAAGGCTTGGAAATTCTGGAACACGGGGATGGAACCCGTAGTTGACGAAGAATGGTGATTCCCCAGTGGAAGAATGAAACAAATGGTTATGGGCAAACTCCGCCCAAGGCAACAACTCCACCCAGTTGTCCTGTGAAGGAGAGAGATACAAACGAAGAAAAGTCTCTAGATCTTGATTGACTCGTTCCGTTTGACCATTTGTTTGGGGATGATAAGCGGACGAAAACTTAAGTTTAATTTGTAGGGTTGAACAGAGGGCTTTCCAAAACCTGGCGGTGAACTGTACTCCACGGTCAGAAACAATCTCTTGTGGCAACCCATGCAAACGAAAATGTTCTCGGATAAACAGTAGAGCCAGTTTCGGTGCTGTCGGGAGACCAGTCAAAGGCACAAAGTGTGCCATCTTCGAAAAACGGTCAACGATAACCCAAACGGTGTTGCAACCCTTGGAACAGGGCAAGTCAGTGATGAAGTCCATGGAAATGTGAGTCCAGGGTCTCACAGGGATAGGCAGAGGACGAAGTAACCCTGCAGGAGGCAGACGAGGAGATTAATGTTGTGTACATTGGGGACAAGAATTAACGCAATCTTGTACATCCTTCCTCATGGTGTTCCACCAGTAAGACCTTTGCAGAAACTTGTACATCTTCTGGGCACCGGGATGACCGGAAAACTTGGAGTTATGGACCCACAGTAGTATTCCTGGCCGGAATCTAGCTGGTACGGACATTCTTCCAGGAGGAGGAGCTGGAGTAGTTAAAGCAGCAGAGACAGAAACTGGATTCAGAATTAAACCCCGCTCAGGAGGTTCATCCTCGTCTGTGGAAACTTGTGAACGGGAAAGCGCATCTGCTTTAATATTGAGAGTCCCGGCCCGGTACTTGATAATGAACGAGAATCGGTAAAAGAAAAGTGCCCATCTCGCCTGGCGAGGATTCAAGCATTGTGCGGATTTGATGTACAGCAAATTCTTGTGATCCGTGTAGATGGTAAACACATGTTTAGCCCCTTCCAGAAGATATCTCCACTCTTCCAAGGCAGATTTGATAGCCAAGAGTTCCTGGTCTCCAATAGTGTAATTTCGTTCGGCCGGAGAGAATTTACGAGAATGGAAGCCACACGGATGTAATTTCTTATCAGAGGAGTACTGGGAGAGAACAGCCCCAACCCCGACTGAAGATGCATCAACTTCTAAGAAGAAGGGTTCATCGAAATTTGGTTGTTGGAGAACTGGAGCCGTCATGAAAGCTAACTTTAAGTGAGAAAAAGCTACAATGGCTTCCGGAGGCCACAAACTTGGATTAGAACCCTTCCTCGTCAGAGCGGTAATGGGCGCAACAATGGTGGAGAAACCCTTAATGAATTTCCTGTAGTAGTTCGCAAAGCCCAGGAACCTTTGTATTGCTTTCAAAGAAAGAGGCTGAGTCCAGTCACGAATGGCAGACAGCTTTTCCGGATCCATGCGAAGCTCCGTCCCCGAGATGATATAACCGAGGAACGGAATAGATGTTACTTCAAAGGTACATTTGGAAAGCTTGGCATAGAGATGATTCTCTCGTAAACGGTGGAGCACCTCTTTGACTTGAGTCCTGTGTTCGACAAGATTCTTGGAAAAGATCAGTATGTCGTCCAAATATACCACAACACTCTGATACAGCATGTCACGAAAGATTTCATTGACGAATCCCTGGAAAACCGCGGGAGCATTACTAAGACCAAACGGCATCACCAAGTATTCGTAATGCCCATCTCGGGTATTAAAGGCAGTCTTCCATTCATCCCCCTCTCGGATGCGTATAAGATTATAAGCTCCCCTCAAGTCGAGTTTGGAAAAAATGCGGGCACCACGAACCCTATCAAATAATTCTGTGATTAGTGGCAAGGGGTATTTATTCTTAATAGTAATGTCGTTTAAGCCGCGGTAGTCGATGCATGGTCTCAACCCCCCGTCCTTTTTCTTCACGAAAAAGAAGCCCGCACCAGCAGGGGAGGAAGAGGGGCGAATAAATCCCTTGAGCATATTGGACTTAATATACTCCAACATGGCTTGAGTCTCGGGAAGAGACAGAGGATATGTGCGACCACGGGGTGGCGTCTTCCCTGGGACAAGGTCAATAGGGCAGTCCCAAGGCCTGTGAGGTGGTAACAGGTCAGCAGCTTGTTCCGAAAATACGTCCTTGTACCCTTGATATGCCTCCGGAATGTGCTCTTCATCCGTTTTGGAGGTGACACGGAGCGGACAAACAGGAGTAAGACAATTAGTGTGACAAAAGGAACTCCAGGACAGAATTTGTGACGACTTCCAGTCGATGTGGGGATTATGACTTTTTAGCCAAGGCATTCCAAGAACCAGATCATGGGGCATTTCTGGGATTACCAAGAGTTCCAAATCTTCCTGATGTAGAGCCCCGACCTGCAGCTTAACTGGCCCCGTGCGCCACATTATAAGACCTTTGGAAATTCTAGTCCCGTTGATGGCTGTCAGTGAAATTGGCCGCTCGATAGGCCGTAACTTTAAACCCAAGCTTTGGGCACAGAAGGAAGAAATGAAGTTCCCTGCAGCTCCGGAATCCAATAGGGCTTCACAAGACTTGGAGACTGAATCGGAGACTAGAGTTACTGGAAGCAAACAGTCCGAAGTTGGAGAAGCTTTTGTCGTAACCCCCAGCTTGACTCCTCCGGAACAAGCTAGGCCTGCCCGTTTCCCGGACGAGATTTACAAGATTTAAGAAAATGATCCGCGGCTCCACAGCAAAGGCAGAGTTTACCCTCACGACGACGCTGTCGTTCTTCCGGAGACAGTCGGGATCGGTTAATTTGCATGGGCTCATCTGAGCTAGGTGAGGCCACCGGTCTAGGAGTAGGATTCCGGAACCTGGAACGATCCGGACGGCTACGTTCTCTTCCACGCTCCTGCATCCGAAGATCCACCTTGACGCAAAGGGAAATCAGATCTTCTAATGGATCCGGCAGATCTCTGGTAACCAGCTCATCTTTCAGCCGGTCGGAAAGACCGTTCCAGAAGGCAGCTCTCAGGGCGTCATTATTCCAGCGTAGTTCGGAAGCAATGGTCTGGAAATGAACCACGTACTGACCCACGGAACGGGCGCCCTGTCGAACACGGAGCAAGTCGGAAGAAGCAGTGGTCATTCTGCCGGGTTCGTCGAAAATCCTTCGAAAGGACGAGATGAAGTTGGTATAGTTGGAAACCATGGGATCAGATCGTTCCCATAATGGAGACACCCAATCCAAAGCAGAACCTTCCAGCAGAGAAATAATATATGCTACCTTGGACCGGTCTGTAGGAAAGTTGTGTGCAAGTAGCTCGAAATGTACCTCGCATTGGTTCAAGAAACCACGACAATTTTTAGGATTCCCATTATAGCGGGACGGAGTAGGCAGCTGAAGGCGTGGAGTGATACCGGCCGATAGTTGAACATTGCTGGCAACGGCGACTGGTGCGACTACTGGAACAGGTGCCGGAATTACTGAGGCTAGAGATGCCTGAATCTGATCCAGACGCCCGGACAACTGCTGGAGGTACTGCATCACCTGGCCTTGTGCCGCTTCCTGACTTTGTACTCGAGAAGCCAGGTTCTGGATGGCACTTGAGTCCGTGTTCCGATTCCCCGGGTCCATGGGGCCTGAGTATACTATCACTGACCTGGTTTGGGAGTGTTGTGGACTCGGGGCTTCTTCCGATGACCGGGAAGAGGAACCGCTACTGGGTCGCAGTAGAGATGGCCGGATGTAGGTCTTCCTCATGCAGGATTAAGACGGCAGGCAGGAAGCACAGAGGAATTATTGAAGGTCTCCTGAAAGACAAGACTTGTAGAAATACTGAAGGCTGAGGTACTGAGATATTGAAGGCACTGTGGTGTTGGAGACACTGTGGTGTTGGAGGCACTGAGGTGCTGGGAGTACAGGGAGTGCTGGGAGGCACTCGGAGGCACGAGGGTGCTTGGAGGCACGGAGGTGCTTGGAGGCACGAGGTAATTGGAGGCACGAAGGTGCTTGGAGGCACGAGGTGCTTGGAGGCACGGAGGTGTTTGGAGGCACAAGGTGCTTGGAGGCACGAGGTGCTTGGAGGCACGAGGTGCTTGGAGGCAGGGAGGTGCTTGGAGGCACGAGGTAATTGGAGGCACGGAGGTGCTTGGAGGCACGGAGGTGCTTGGAGGCACAGAGGTGTTCGGAGGCACCAAGGTGTTTGGAGGCACGAGGTGCTTGGAGGCACGGAGGTATTTGGAGACACCAAGGTGTTTGGAGGCATGAGGTGCTTGGAGGCACGGAGGTACTTGGAGGCACGGAGGTGCTTGGAGGCACGAGGTGCTTGGAGGCAAGGAGGTGCTTGGAGGCAGGAAGGTACTTGGAGGCACGGAGGTACTTGGAGGCACGGAGGTGCTTGGAGGCACGAGGTGCTTGGAGGCAAGGAGGTGCTTGGAGGCAGGAAGGTACTTGGAGGCACGGAGGTGCTTGGAGGCACGGAGGTGCTCGGAGGCACAGAGGTACTTGGAGGCACGGGGTGCTTGGAGGCACAGGATGCTTGGAGGCACAGGATGCTTGGAGGCACAGGATGCTTGTAGGCACAGGAGATCACAGGGACGAAGGAGCTCTGGAATCACAGCTTCCGCAGGAGAAACGAAGATACTCAGGCACCGGATCTCTGCCTGGTGTCTGGTTTTAAATCCCCCGCCCTAGCCTGATTGGTGGAGCAGGCAGGTGACGTCAGACCTGCTCCGCCTCCTTGCCCTCGCTTATGATGGCGGCGTCCTTGCTTCCGGGAAGCCGCCGGAGGGACGCGCCGACCCGCCGCCGAAGACCGCCAGGAGAAGAGAGGCGCCGGGCAGACCAGGCCACCCGCAGGGACAAGCGCGGTCGCCGCTGCCCGAGGTGCGTGACAGTTCTGTTGTTGTGCAAAGTGATATCCACCCACATCCAAAGATAGCGCTACTTCATTTATTTCAAAAAGATATCGCCCCCTCTGATACATACGTTATTTGCCATATTTTGTCCACTGCCAAACGTCTCTTAGCACGCAATTGGCATACATCCACAATACCCCATTGGACCGACATAGTGAAAGCAGTCCAATCCAATTTCGAAAGAGCAGAAACGCTTCTTGGCTCACTATGAAGAAGTGGGCTCCATGGTCTAATTATAAAATATCTCATAGTACACTGTGATCAACAGGTGTCATTACCCTCTTCTTCTACTTATATTGAGCCTATTGAATATGTTAATTTCATAATGCCTTTTTTCCTCTGGACCTGTTGGGCCTTTCAGTCAGGTCAATTACTCAACTGTATGTTTTATGGATACTGTACAATTCATTAACTCCTTGCCGCTTTGGACAATATAGCTTTTGTGTGTCTTGTGATGTACCTTGTATATTCCCCCTCCTATGCTCCCTTTCCCTTCCTCTCTTTGTTTCTGTATCTCCTCCCCAATATTGATGTTATCTGTTCAAAATCAATAAAAATTCAACTTGGAAAAAAAAAAGACCTAATGAACGGTGTATTGACTCACAGGGATGAAATGTAAATACAATTTTTGAGGGTTTATTTAAAAATCTTCAGATCTAGCACATTATAATATAGTAGAAAGCAAATTAAGTACATGGATCTTACGCTGTATTTTTATTTGTAGAGCTGAAACTAGGATGTGGTCTCCACAAGTATGTGAAGATGGCCAAACAAATCCATATAAAATAAACCTTGAAGCCGAACCACAGGTAAATAGTACTCAATATACTGTATTAGCAAACTCATGTCTTAGATTAGTTGGTTTTGTATGTAAATGATCTGAACATTTAAAACGCTTACTGTACCATAATGTATGATAAAATGTTTCAGTCTAAATGAAGACCTGGAAAATCCTCATTTATATACCCATTAGATTTTGGGCAATATAACCAGGGGTGGAACTGTTCCTCACTGGGCGCTAAAGTAAAATTTGGTAGTAGCCCAGCAATGTCATTCTTGCCTCTCTCTCTTATCAATAATGTAGACTGGGAAAAGTTCTGAGCATGAGAATGGAGTAGCAGCCTGAGGGGGCAATCTGGCACCGGTGGGCTATGCTCACCTCTAGTTTTATCCTAGTATAATGGTCCATTTCTCCTACTAATGCTACTACTGAATTGTTATTACCAATAATCAGAGAAGCTGAGAACTTGCATGTAAAATCTAATCAGTGTACGCATTAATACACTCACCAAGAGCCTGATTCAGAGGTGGATGCAGCGGCAATGTCAGATGCAAGCGGCCAATGTTTTAAATCAAAGGGATAACGTATTCTGCGCTGGTGTTCATGGGGACCTACTCAGTAAAAAGTACAAAACTATAATTAATAAGCGCTAAAACGTGCATGTAAATTTATATGTGTATATTTACTAAACATACTTTATATAACAAGTACTGAATAAGCTAATATTAAAAATGGTTCAATAATAATATATGTAAATACAATGTTTATGCTATTGTTTGATAGACTATTGGAGCTGGGATTTGTTCACTGCTTACAGTCCAGTACCCATGGAAAAGTATGAATTCTGATTGCAGAGCCTAGCTAGCCTGACTAGGTAACTCTGCTCTTCTGCTTATCTCCAGTTCCCTGTGGGTCTTCCAATACGTTTCATTCCATGTGTAATACTTACACAAGGCCAATGCTTTGTCTGTGCATGTGCCTAGGTCACACTGACCCGGGCATTTAATGGCCAGCAACTGCGTCCAAACATGCAGAGCCACTGGTAGCACTGGCCATGTTCTGACAGACTTTCTGAGCAACCATAGGGCTGTTCTAATGTCCAATGTGGCGAGTGATGTGCAGCCGATAGTGGGACTTACGTAAAAGTGATAGATTAGCACCATATCCGGTGAGCATCTCTGTACAAATTCCATCAGCTGTGGCATTAGCACACAGACACAGTTGTGCTGCGTAGTAAGATGCAGCCATGGCTGCATTAATGTCCACCTCTGCGTCAGGCCCTAGGCTTTCTTCTTCTTTTTCATTATTTGTGTGTGCTGTATGCAATAAGCAAAATAAGATTTTACTTACCGGTAAATCTATTTCTCGTAGTCCGTAGTGGATGCTGGGTACTCCGTAAGGACCATGGGGAATAGACGGACTCCGCAGGAGACAGGGCACTCTAAGAAAGAATTAGGACTACTGGTGTGCACTGGCTCCTCCCTCTATGTCCCTCCTCCAGACCTCAGTTAAGGAAACTGTGCCCGGGAGAGCTGACAGTACAAGGAAAGGATTTTGGAATCCAGGGTAAGACTCATACCAGCCACACCGTATAACTCGTGATAAACTTACCCAGTTAACAGTATGAACAACAACAGAGCATCAGACCAACCTGATGTCACCATAACATAACCCTTATTTAAGCAATAACTATATACAAGCCTTGCAGAAGAAGTCCGCACTTGGGACGGGCGCCCAGCATCCACTACGGACTACGAGAAATAGATTTACCGGTAAGTAAAATCTTATTTTCTCTAACATCCTAGTGGATGCTGGGGACTCCGTAAGGACCATGGGGATTATACCAAAGCTCCCAAACGGGCGGGAGAGTGCGGATGACTCTGCAGCACCGAATGAGCAAACACAAGGTCCTCCTCAGCCAGGGTATCAAACTTGTAGAATTTTGCAAAAGTGTTTGAACCCGACCAAGTAGCTGCTCGGCAAAGCTGTAATGCCGAGACCCCTCGGGCAGCCGCCCAAGAAGAGCCCACCTTCCTTGTGGAATGGGCTTTTACTGATTTTGGAAGCGGCAATCCAGCCGCAAAATGAGCCTGCTGAATCGTGTTACAGATCCAGCGAGCAATAGTTTGCTTTGAAGCAGGAGCACCCAGCTTGTTGGATGCATACAGGATAAACAACGACTCAGTTTTCCTGACTCCAGCCGTTCTGGCTACATAAACCTTCAAAGCCCTGACTACCTCTAGTAACTTGGCATCCTCCAAGTCACGAGTAGCCGCAGGCGCCACAATAGGTTGGTTCAAATGAAAAGATGACACCACTTTTGGCAGAAAGTGCGGACGAGTCCGTAATTCTGCCCTGTCCATATGGAAAACCAGATAGGGGCTTTTATGTGACAAAGCCGCCAATTCTGACACACGCCTAGCCAAAGCTAAGGCCAACAGCATGACCACCTTCCACGTGAGATATTTTAACTCCACGGTTTTAAGTGGCTCAAACCAGTGTGATTTCAGGAAACTCAACACCACGTTAAGATCCCAAGGTGCCACTGGTGGCACAAAAGGGACTGAATATGCAGCACTTCCTTTACAAACGTCTGAACTTCAGGAAGAGAAGCCAGTTCCTTTTGAAAGAAAATGGATAGGGCTGAAATCTGGACCTCAATGGACCCCAATTTTAAGCCCAAAGTTACTCCCGACTGTAGGAAGTGAAGGAAACGGCCCAGCTGAAATTCCTCCGTAGGGGCATTCCTGGCCTCACACCAAGCAACATATTTTCGCCATATACGGTGATAATGCTTAGCCGTCACGTCCTTCCTAGCCTTTATTAGCGTAGGAATAACCTCCTCCGGAATGCCTTTTTCTGCTAGGATCCGGCGTCCAACCGCCATGCCGTCAAACGCAGCCGCGGTAAGTCTTGGAACAGACAGGGCCCCTGTTGCAACAGATCCTGTCTGAGAGGCAGAGGCCATGGGTCCTCTGTGAGCATTACTTGCAATTACGGATACCAAGTCCTTCTTGGCCAAACCGGAACATGAGTATTGTTCTCACTCCTCTTTTTCTTATGATTCTCAGCACCTTGGGTATGAGAGGAAGAGGAGGAAATACATAAACCGACTGGAACACCCACGGTGTCACTAGTGCGTCCACAGCTATCGCCTGAGGGTCTCTTGACCTGGCGCAATACATTTGTAGCTTTTTGTTGAGGCGGGATGCCATCATGTCCACCTGTGGCAGTTCCCACGACTTGTAATCTGTGTGAAGACTTCTTGATGAAGTCCCCACTCTCCCGGGTGGAGGTTGTGCCTGCTGAGGAAGTCTGCTTCCCAGTTGTCAACTCCCGGAATGAACACTGCTAACAGTGCTTTTACGTGATTCTCCGCCCCGCGAAGAATTCTGGTGGCTTCCGCCATCGGCGGTTTACATGAGCCACTGCGGTGATGTTGTCTGCCTGAATCAGCACCGGTTGGTAGCGAAGCAGAGGCTCTGCTTGACCTAGGGCGTTGTATATGGCCCTTAGCTCCAGGATATTGATGTGCAGACAAGCCTCCTGACTTGACCACAGACCCTGGAAATTTCTTCCCTGTGTGACTGCCCCCCACCCTCGGAGGCTTGCATCCGTGGTCACCAGGACCCAGTCCTGAATGCCGAACCTGCGACCCTCGATAAGGTGAGCACTCTGCAGCCACCACAGAAGAGACACCCTGGCCCTGGGGGATAGGGTGATCAGCCGCTGCATCTGAAGATGCGATCCGGACCACCTGTCCAACAGATCCCACTGACAGGTCTTCACATGGAACCTGCCGAAGGGAATGGCTTCGTATGACGCCACCATATTTCCCAGGACTCGCGTGCATTGATGCACCGACACCTGTTTTGGTTTTAAGAGGCCTCTGACCAGAGTCACGAGCTCCTGAGCCTTCTCCGCCCGGAGAAAAACTTTCTTCTGGTCTGTGTCCAGTATCATGCCCAAGAAGGGCAGACGTGTCGTAGGAATCAGCTGCGACTTTGGAATATTCAGAACCCAGCCGTGCTGTTGCAACACCTCCCGAGAGTGTGCTACGCTGATCAGCAACTGCTCTCTGGACCTCGCCTTTATGAGGAGATCGTCCAAGTATGGGATAATTGTAACTCCTTGCTTTCGCAGAAGCATCATAATTTCTGCCATTACCTTGGTAAATATTCTCGGTGCCGTGGACAGACCAAACGGCAACGTCTGGAATGGGTAATGACAATCCTGTACCACAAATCTGAGGTACGCCTGATGAGGTGGATAAATGGGGACATGACGGTATGCATCCTTTATGTCCCGAGACACCATATAATCCCCCCCTTCCAGGCTTGCGATGACCGCTCTGAGCGATTCCATCTTGAACTTGAACCTTTTCAGGTATATGTTCAGGAATTTTAAATTCAATATGGGTCAGACCGAACCGTCCGGTTTCGGTACTACAAACATGGTCGAATAATAACCCTTTCCCTGTTGAAGGAGGGGAACCTTGACCACCACCTGCTGAAGATACAATTTGTGAATTGCAGTTAACACTGTTTCCCTCTCGTGGGGGGAAGCCGGCAGGGCCGTCGGTGAGGGGGCATCTTCTCAAAGTCCAGCTTGCATCCCTGAGACACAATATCTATTGCCCAGGGACCTAACAGGGAGTGAACCCACTTGTGGCTGAACTTACGCAGGCGTGCCCCCACCGGGCCTAGCTCCGCCTGTGAAGCCCCAGCAACATGCGGTGGATTTTTGTAGAGGCCGGGAAGGACTTCTGTTCCTGGGACCTAGCTGTGTTGTGCAGCTTCTTTCCTCTGCCCCCGCCTCTGGCAAGAAAGGACGCACCTCGGACTTTGTTTCTTTGTTCTAAAGGCTGCATTTGATAATGTCGCGCTTTCCTAGGCTGTGCAGGAATATAAGGCAAAACAACAGAATTACCAGCTATAGCTGTGGAGACCAGGTCCGAGAACCCTTCTCCACACAATCCTCAGCCTACCATATGCCTCTTAAGTCGGCATCATCTGTCCATTGCATATTCTACAGGACACGTCAAGCAGAAATCGACATAGCTTTGTCTCTAGGACCCGGCATACTCATGTCTCTCTGGGCATGTTTTATATATATATATATATATATATATATATATATAAATCCCTTAAGACAGCATCTTTAATATATATATATATATATATATATATCTCTATATATACATATATCTATATATATCTACATACTAGGGTCTCAATCTCTGCTGATAAGGTACCTGTCCACTCTGCCCCAGCGCTATAAACCCATGCTGACACAATCGCCGGTCTGAGTAGTGTACCAGAATGTGCACGCTATCTGCAGGATCCCTGAGAATAGCTGTTACGACAGGTTATCTTTTGGGCAAACGTGACACCCTAGGGGAAGATTCCCATCGTATCCTGGCCCTAGTGGGGAAAGGATCCTGCCTGAGAATTCTTTGTGGGAAACTGCAGTCTCTTGCCTGGAGATTCCCGCTCTTTTTCCTCATGAGAGGAGGGAAATTTACCTCAGCTTTCTTCCCCTTAAACATGTGTACCCTTGTGTCAGGGACAGATGAGTCATCAGTGATATGCAAATCATCTTTTATTACAATAATCATATATTGAATACTTTTCTGCCATTTTGGCTGTAACTTTGCATTATCGTAGTCGACACTGGAGTCAAACTCCGTGTCGACATCAGTGTTCATTATTTTGGATAGTGAGCATTGAGAGACACTGAAGGTCTCTGCGACAGGGGGACAGACTTGGGTAGATTTCCTATCTGTTCTCTAACCTTTTGTGCAATAAATTCACCTCAGCACTTAATTACACATATCCAACAGGTGTTGGCGTTGTCGACGGAGACACCCTCACACACACATTTGCTCTATCCCCTCCTTAGGGGAGCCTTTTTCCTCCGACATGTCGACACACACGTACCGACACACCACACACACAGGGGATGCTCTATTTGAAGACAGTTCCCCCACAAGGCCCTTTGGAGAGACAGAGAGAGAGTATGCCAGCACACACCCCAGCGCTATATGACTCAGGAATCACACAGTAACGTAGTGTTAACCCAGTAGTTGCTGTATATATTGTTTTTACGCCAAATTTATGTGCCCCCCTCTCTTTTCACCCTCTTCTATCGTGCTTCTGCAGGGGAGAGCCTGGGGAGCTTCCTCTCAGCGGAGCTGTGGAGAGAAAATGGCGCTGGTGAGTGCTGAGGAAGAAGCCCCGCCCCCTCAGCGGCGCGCTTCTGTCCCGCGATTTTGTGTAAAATAATGGCGGGGGCTCATGCATATATACAGTGCCCAGCTGTATATATGCTCTATTTTCCCAGGAGGTACGAAATTGCTGCCCAGGGCGCCCCCCCTGCGCCCTGCACCCTACAGTGACCGGAGTGTGTGGGTTAGTGTGGGAGCAATGGCGCACAGCTGCAGTGCTGTGCGCTACCTCATATGAAGACAGGAGTCTTCTGCCGCCGATTTTGATGTCTTCTTGCTTCACTCGCCGGCTTCGGTCTTCTGGCTCTGCGAGGGGGACGGCGGCGCGGCTCCGGGAACGGACGACCAAGGTTAAGTTCCTGTGTTCGATCCCTCTGGAGCTAATGGTGTCCAGTAGCCTAAGAAGCGCAACCTATCCGCAGTTAGTAGGTTTGCTTCTCTCCCCTCAGTCCCACGTAGCAGAGAGTCTGTTGCCAGCAGATCTCTCTGAAAATAAAAAATCCTAATAAAATACTTTCTTATTAGCAAGCTCAGGAGAGCGCACTAAGGTGCACCCAGCTCTGACCGGGCACAGATTCTAACTGGGGTCTGGAGGAGGGACATAGAGGGAGGAGCCAGTGCACACCAGTAGTCCTAATTCTTTCTTAGAGTGCCCTGTCTCCTGCGGAGCCCGTCTATTCCCCATGGTCCTTACGGAGTCCCCAGCATCCACTAGGACGTTAGAGAAATAGAGTTTATTATTGCTTGAAAATGTAGAGCAGGATTACCTAAACTCAGTCCTCATGGCACCCTAAAAGTACTGCTTTAAGGATATCCCACTAAGCACAGGTGACTTAACTAGTACTTCAGTCCGTTTGATTTAACCATCTGGCCACAGATGTTTCTCTCCCAGCAGTTATTACATTGGGACTCTGAAGTGTAATACCATTGGTGACCTGGAGTCCAAGGGCAATAACTGCTGGCCCTAGGACTTTGAGCAGTACTGGACATAAGCTGTGTGATAGGAGGGGAAGAGTCAGAGAAAAGTTCTAAAGAGCCCTTCTAGGGAATCGGGCCCACGCTCATATTTATATTAGCATTGCAACAGGTGTCACCAATTCTGGTGAACAAGTGCATATGGGAGAGGGATTAGGTTAAAGAAATAATAATAATGAAACAACTCTTCAATTCTGTCGACGTAGCACAGGCTTGCTTGTCTTTTCCACAAATCTGGGCTTAGCAGAGTCTGAAACACTAAAGATTATTGGTATATCTTATATATCCATACCATGGAATCAATCTTAGGCAATATTTGCTGCTTGCAACAAGCTATGGCAGCTTCTAACCAACAGCTAGACAACAAGGTTTTGTAAATTGGCTGCAGAACTGTTAAGGGCACACTAGAAGATATTTTTGAAAGATCTGAAAGATAATTACGATTGTGAACGATATATCGTTCACATCATCTAGTGTGTATGGCCCTCCAATCAACGATGCACGCACCCGCGCTCGTTGACTGGAGGTCGGCGGTTGGCCTTGCTGCCTGCTCAATGTGAGCAATGTTACTTGTGACATCGCTCATCACGGCATGTGTGTACGAAGCCGCGATGAGCGATGTGCACAATGTGACATAGCTCACCTCCCCCTGGCAGCGGCTCCGTCCCCGGAAGCGTCTCCCTCCCCTCCAGCGGCTTCATATCTGAGCCGCTGACGGGAGTCGCTGACCGCTCGGCGCGTCTCCCTTCCAGCGGCTCCCTCCCCGCCAGCGGCTTCATTGGAGATGAGCCGCTGACGGGAGCCGCTGAACCCATTATAATTAATTGTATATTAAGTTGGTGGCACAGTGGGTTTATAACTTCATTGGTGGGGCAGTGGACGGAGACGCTGAGCGGTCAGCGGCTCCCGTCAGCAGCTCAGCTAGGTGCAGCTCTCCTAGCGGCGTGAATAAAGGACAACAGCAGGGCATGCGTGTAGACAACGTTTCAATGCCTTTATTGAGGCATTGCCATCAGGTCTTTTATGCCGCAATAAAGGCATTGAAACACTGTCTACACGCATGCCCTGCTGTTGTCCTTTATTCAAACTGCTAGGAGTGCCGCACCTTTGGACTTTATGTGATTATTATTTGTGGAGGCACCTGGCGCAGTTACGCAGTCTTAATGGGAGAGCCGGGCACTCTGGTCTGTATATGTTTTATACATATTGAACCCATTATAATGAATTTTTTATTAAGTTGGTGGCACAGTGGAAATTGGTGGGGCAGTGGGTGAAAAAAACTTCATTGGCTCCCCCTTCTACAGCCCTGCCCTCACACCCAGAAAGAAATGCCTCCCCAACATTAAAATATGTAAAAAAGGTGCCAATTCCAAAGATATCTTTCATTTTTCAAATTGTTTGAAAAATTTCTTAGTGTGTACACTCAATTTAGTTTGTCAGGGCTCTGGGAAGTTCAAGGGAAATTGTTCATCGTCCACATTGTTCATCTTTCACATTGTCCATGTCTTCTAGTGTGTAGGGCCCATTACAGTGCATGTGTAAAGCGAACCAAACTTGTTCTGCTTCATGTGAGAACAAGATAAAAAGAGTCCTAGACGCGTATGTTACTTTTTTCTAAATGCATGTACAAATATACTTTGCCCCATAGTGTTTCTGGAAGGTGCAAGACGCATCTTTTAAATAGAACAACTTCTGATTACTGACATTTCTATACTCCTGCGTAAAATGGATTTATTAACACTTATGCATACACTGTAGGGCCTGATTCAGAGGAAGGCAGTCACTTTACCGCCTGTTGGGATCCCAGCGGTCAGGATACTGACGCCCCGACGCCGGAATCCCGACACCAGCTGAAATACTGGAGGTTGGAGTGACGACCGTCGGCTGGTTACCCCTCTTGGGTTGTGGTCCACGCCACCACCCAGAGGGGAATAGAACCATATGGTGACCTAAGGTCGCCACCGTGCCCAAATCACGACGAGCGCAGCGAGCCCGCAAGGGGACACGCTGTGCTCGCTACCGCTATCAGGCTCCCGGCGTCGGACTCACTACCTCCGGGATCTCGTACTGATCCAGATTCAGATGTGGTTGGAGGTGCAATTGCTGCTGCTTTCACGGAAGCAGCAGCAAAGCACTAATATGATAATGCGTAGACGCCTCCTGCTTGCATTAGCAATCCGTTCAGTATCTTAAGATGCAGCATCAAATAACCTGCAACACCATCGGCCGGCTGTGTGACCACTGTGCAAGACGGCCACCTCAGTTCCTACAAAGAGGCCAGGAAGTTTCTATCTTCCGACTGAGATCCTGTCCTCGGCACTCGCCTAAAATGGAGACAACAGCGGTACTATGCACCATTTGCCACAACTCCACCACATCTGAATTAGGCCCCCTGCGCACATATATGCAGGGCTTTACAAAGAATATTTCCGAAGATTATTTAGTCTTCAACATCAGTCCCTGTTATAATGGAGCTTACATTCTATTTTCCCTACTACATGGATACAAATATACACAATGTTAATTTATTTGTCAGGAAACAATTCATCTACCATACGTTTTTGAATTGTGAGAGGAAACTACACAGATAGGTCACTGGTTGGAACTGAACCCATGACCCTAGTGTTGTGAGAGGGCAAACCTAACCATTGAGCCACCATGCTGCGCCAAACTCTCTGCTTCTTCTTCTTTTGATCTAATATAAACGGATACGTCCCACATAATGAAAGCTAATTATTGCATATGGATACATAACCAAACACACTCCAGTGTTCTAGGAAGCTGTGGACATATTTTTAAAAGAAGTATGTGAACTACAAAATAATTCAATAAGTGGGTGCAGTGCTGCACATCTGTCATGTGTAAAATATAATCAGTGTGGCTTGCTTGTGTGTTTAATCCGCATGAATTGCAGTTTGGTGTGTTCTATCCAAATGTATACAGGAGTTCAAGCCTATTGGTACAGCTCATAACAGAAGAGCACAACTATTTGTAGCAGGAGCAAACATTGGTGACAAGAAACAGGTAGTGAGTTCTTCCTATAACACCCCAATTGGGCTGTACTCATCCGGCAACATTAAAGATGCATTCCATGGACAGATGAGAGGTCTTATTCCAAATGCAGATGAAATGTAAGTAGTTTCTATGTTTGCGTGCAAAAACATCCCATGCATGAAAAATGTATTAACTGATATTACAAATTATATAACATGTCATATTTTTGTGCAAGTTATATGTACTGGTATACAGACCATTGTTCTGAAACAGTCATGTTTTTTGGACTCAAGAGTGGTACCTGTGAACCAGGCAGGGAAATGTAAGCTGCAGATTTAAGTAAGAATAAAGAAAAGCTGGAAATAGACTAATATATACAATCTATAAGCACCAGTGACAATTGTTACATATAAATCAGAGCCGTTACTAGACATTTTGGTGCCCTGTGCCAGAAAGAGAATTGGTCGCCCCCATATTCGAAATAGGGATAGCGCGAGTCGAAGGCATCAGAATAGTAGCAATTCACATTACAATGCACAGTAGTGTCTGTTATTCACATTACACCACACAGTAATGTCTGTTATTCACGTTACACCGCACAGTAATGTTTGTTATTCACGTAACACCACACAGTAATACCCCTTATACAAATTATGCCACACAGTAGTAACCCTTACACAATACGCAACATAGTAGAGCTCCTTGTACACTTTACACCACAGTAGAGCCCCTTATGCACATTATGCCACAGTATAGCCCCTCCTCCTCATCACTCTTCCTCCTCAGACACAGGTGCACACACAGGTTTAGTGTGAAAGGGGTCAACCCAGGTATAACCTGGGTCCAAGCTGCAGTGTGAAAGGAGCGTAGGTGCTGTGACCCGGGTCCAACCCTGCAGCATGCAGTCTCACTGTCACAGGGGGACTCAGGCCCAGACTGGTCAGCATAATGAAAGCTGTATGGATGGGGAGGGAAGTGGTTATTAGTCAAAGTGTAAAGTGTAACACCACAATAATCACTGATGTAGCATTACAAGTCCTAGTAGCTTGGATTTGCCATTATATGACGATGCCATCTTTCCTAATCGATAGTGAATATTCCATCATCTTGCTTGAAGTAGTTAACTCATAACTACTGTTATTAACTACTGTCTATTACAGGTTTATTTTAGGTCAAAACATAAAAAACAAAAACTGTAGTAGACAGAAAAACTTGCTCTGCTCAGAGCTATATAAATAAAGTGGCCTAACGCAGGTATCTAATCAAAGCGGCTTCCCTATGATTGGCTACAGTGAGTGAAATCTGCTTTGATTGGATATCTGTGTTCACTCCACACAGGTTATGAATGAACTACAGTACATCAATTAATTCCACAAGTATACTTTATCAATGAACTACATTGATAAAATGCAGTTTATTTATAGCCCACATGGGGTCTATAAATCACTATACGATTATATACTCTATATGTGAATGACATGCACTTGCTAAATTGAGTGCCTGGTGAAAGGGGACAACTCCTATCAAATGATTATGGATAAAAGGGTCAACAGTCAGAAGATCGACAATGTTTAGGTCAACACCAAATGGTTGACAGGGTCAACAGGTCGACTGGGAAATTGTCGACACATGAAAGGTTAAAATGAGTTTTTGGTGTCAAAATTTCCATTCCAGCATGTGGAGCCTCAATTAGTGCACCGCGTTCCCTCGCATGGCTTGCCATGCTTCGGCACAGTTTACTATTCCCAATTGTAGTCCATGTGGATGATAAAGTCTGAAAAAATTAAAAAAATTCATCAAAATGTAAAAAACCTCATGTTGACCACATGATGTTGACCATTGTCATGTCGACCATTTGAACCTGTGAACCTTTTGTTGCATGTCGACCATCTGGTGTCAACTTATTGCTTGTCGACCTCTTAACTGTCGACCTATCATCCAGATACCCATCAAATGACTATTATTTTGAAGTATAGGGAACATTTAATGTGGAAAAGCACATTTACAACAAGTGTATTCCAAGACAGATACGCCTGCTCAATAAACATCTTCTAATATCTTAAATTAACATTTCTCTTTTACTTCATATGTATATATATATTCATAATTTATTATTAGAAATGTTCCTTGTATTTTCTTGAACTTTAATGATATGCCCGTTGCAGTTAAATAATGAAGATATTACATTATCTGCTAAAGCTTACATTTGAATTATACCAAACATTTTTTGTCCTACAGGATTTGGGATACTTTGAACACAAGCATAATATGAGGCCTAAGCCTTTTATACTTCCAGGCAGAAGCAGGTTATAATAATTTAAACTATGTCTGTTGTATGCATGCTGATATAGATCATTGAAGCCCTAATAACATTTCAGTGTGAATCAAACACAATGGAAGGCACACTATATAACCAATGGGTTAAACATGTTGCCTTTCATTAACCCACAGGTTCTCAAACTCGGTCCTCAGGACCCCACACAGTGCATGTTTTGCAGGTCTCCTCACAGAATCACAAGTGAAATAATTAGCTCTACCTGTGGACCTTTTAAAATGTGTCTGTGAGTAATTAATACACCTGTGCACCTGCTGGGTTACCTACAAAACATGCACTATGTGGGGTCCTTAGGACCGAGTTTGAGAACCTGTGCATTAACCTATTCATAGTACAGTATATAGTAAACACATCCAAACAGTCTACAAATCTCAGTTCTCTCTTAAATGGAGTCAGTACAACTACAGTATGTTTATGCAGCTAGACATGGCAGAGCTTTTTTTTCAATCATATTTCTAATCTAGAGGAGACTTCAGGCACCTGTACCTGCACCACTGCCAGTGCTTACCTATGCAAAATATCAATAAAGTTTGTCAGTTTAAATTCTGGTCATTGTCAAACTGCACACTGAAAAAGACATTCATACACTATTACAGATCATTTTATAGAGCCACAATGCATACCTCCCAACATGACCCTCTCCAGGAGGGACAGAAAGCTCTGCTTCTGGATTTCCCTCTTAATTTATGGTTGCCATCACCTATGCTGAAACGCCTTTCTTATCCATTACCTGTTCAAAACAGCTGTCGTCAATCATAAATTAAGAGAAAAGTCAAGAAGCAGAGCATTGTGTCCCTCCTGGAGAGGGTCATGTTGGGAGGTATGACAATGCTCATACAATGTATCATTGCTATTTAGCATGTATGAAAAATAACAAGCTAGCATTCTGCATGTGTACATAGTGCATTTATCAGACACAAGGTTATGCTCTGTTGCTTACCATAACAGGATACACCATTGATCTGCATGCTCATCAGTGAACCAACAACTACAAAAGATAAAAAAAATAAGATTTTAAACCTACCGGTAAATCTTTTTCTCCTAGTCCGTAGAGGATGCTGGGGGCTCCGTAAGGACCATGGGGATAGACGGGCTCCGCAGGAGACATGGGCACTAAAAAGAACTTTAGATATGGGTGTGCACTGGCTCCTCCCTCTATGCCCCTCCTCCAGACCTCAGTTAGAAAACTGTGCCCAGAGGAGACGGACAGTACGAGGAAAGGATTTTTGTTAATCTAAGGGCAAGATTCATACCAGCCCATACCATCCACACCGTATAACATGGAATATACGAACCAGTTAACAGTATGAAACAAAACAGCATCAGCCCGAGACTGATCAAAACTGTAACATAACCCTTATGTAGCCAAAACTATATAAAAATCTTGCAGAATTTAGTCCGCACTGGGACGGGCGCCCAACATCCTCTACGGACTAGGAGAAAAAGATTTACCGGTAGGTTTAAAATCTTATTTTCTCTTACGTCCTAGAGGATGCTGGGGACTCCGTAAGGACCATGGGGATTATACAAAAGCTCCAAAATGGGCGGGAGAGTGCGGATGACTCTGCAGCACCGATTGAGCAAACATGAGGTCCTCATCAGCCAGGGTATCAAACTTGAAGAACTTTGCAAAGGTGTTTGAACCCAACCAAGTCGCCGCTCGGCAAAGCTGTAATGCCGAGACACCTCGGGCAGCTGCCCAAGTAGAGCTCACCTACCTAGTGGAATGGGCCTTTACCGAATTTGGTAACGGCAATCCAGCCGTAGAATGAGCCTGCTGAATCGTGTTACAGATCCAGCGAGCAGTAGTCTGCTTAGAAGCAGGAGCGCCAACCTTGTTGGCTGCATACAGGACAAACAGAGCCTCTGTTTTCCTCACCCTAGCCGTTCTGGCTATATAAATTTTCAATGCCCTGACCACATCAAGGGACTCGGAATCCTCCAAGTCCCGCGTAGCCACAGGCACCACAATAGGTTGGTTCATATGAAAAGATGAAACCACCTTGGGCAAAAATTGAGGACGAGTCCGCAACTCTGCTCTATCCACATGGAAAACCAGATAGGGGCTTATGTGAGATAAAGCCACCAATTCCGACACTCGCCTTGCCGATGCCAAGGCTAACAACATGACCACTTTCCAAGTGAGATACTTAAATTCCACCGTTTTAAGAGGTTCAAACCAGTGAGACTTAAGCAAAACGTAACACCACGTTAAGGTCCCAGGATGCCACTGGAGGCACAAAAGGAGGCTGGATATGCAGCACTCCCTTAACAAAAGTCTGTACTTCCGGAAGAGAAGCCAATTCCTTCTGAAAGAAAATGGCTAGGGCCGAAATCTGAACCTTAATGGAGCCTAATTTTAGGCCCAAATTCACTCCCGTCTGTAGGAAGTGAAGGAAACGGCCCAGATGGAATTCTTCCGGAGGAGCATTCCTGGACTCACACCAAGAGAAATACTTCCTCCAAATACGGTGATAATGTTTTCCTGTCACGTCCTTCCTAGCCTTTATCAGAGTAGGAATGACCTCATCCGGAATGCCCTTTTTCGCTAGGATCCGGCGTTCAACCGCCATGCCGTCAAACGCAGCCGCGGTATGTCTTGGAACAGACAGGGCCCCTGTTGTTACAAGTCCTTTCTGAGAGGAAGAGGCCACGGATCTTCTGTGAGCATTTCCTGCAGATCCGGATACCAGGCCCTTTGAGGCCAATCTGGAACAATGAGAATTGTCTGTACTCCTCTTCGTCTTATGATTCTCAATATCTTGGATATGAGAGGAAGAGGAGGAAACACATAGACCGACTGGAACACCCACGGTGTCACCAGGGCGTCCACTGCTACCGCCTGAGGGTCTCTTGACCTGGCGCAATACCTCGGTAGCTTTAGGTTGACGCGTGACGCCATCATGTCTATCTGAGGCAGACCCCACTGACTTGCAATCTCTGCGAAGACTTCCTGATGAAGTCCCCACTCTCCTGGATATAGATCGTGTCTGCTGAGGAAGTCTGCTTCTCAGTTGTCCACTCCCGGAATGAAGACTGCTGTCAGAGCGCTTACATGATTTTCCGCCCAGCGAAGAATCCTGGTGGCTTCTGCCATTGCCACTCTGCTACTTGTTCCGCCTTGGCGGTTTACATGAGCCACTGCGGTGATGTTGTCTGATTGAATCAGAACCGGTAGGTCGCAAAGCGAATTCTCCGCTTGACGAAGGCCGTTGTATATGGCCCTCAACTCCAGTATGTTGATGTGAAGACAAGCCTCCTGGCTTGACCAGTGACCTTGGAAGTTTCTCCCCTGCGTGACTGCTCCCCAACCTCGGAGGCTCGCGTCCGTGGTTACCAGAACCCAGTCCTGAATGCCGAACCTGCGACCCTCCAGAAGGTGAGCACTCTGCAGCCACCACAGGAGAGATACCCTGGCCTTGGGGGACAGGGTGATCATCTGATGAATCTGTAGATGAGACCCGGACCACTTGTCCAGAAGATCCCATTGAAAAGTCCTCGCATGGAACCTGCCGAATGGAATGGCCTCGTAAGTCGCCACCATCTTTCCCAGAACTCGAGTGCAGTGATGCACCGACATCCTTTTTGGCTTCAATAGGTCCTTGACCAAAGACACGAGTTCTTGGGCCTTTTCCGTCGGAAGATAAACCCTTTTCTGGTCTGTATCCAGAACCATGCCTAAGAAAGGCAACCGAGTCGTTGGAACCAACTGTGACTTCGGGATATTGAGAATCCAGCCGTGCTGTTGCAACACCCTCAGGGAGAGTGATACGCTGTCCAGTAACTGTTCTCTCGATCTCGCTTTTATTAGGAGATCGTCCGGATAATTGTGACACCCTGCTTGCGCAGGAGCACCATCATTTCCGTCATTACCTTTGTGAAAATCCTCGGGGCCGTGGAAAGCCCAAACGGCAACGTCTGAAATTGGTAATGACAATCCTGTACAGCAAACCTCAGGAACGCCTGATGAGGCGGATATATGGGGACATGAAGGTATGCATACTTTATGTCCAGGGACACCATATAATCCCCCCCTTCCAGGCTGGCGATGACCGCTCTGAGCGACTCCATCTTGAACTTGAACCTTTTTAAGTATAGGTTTAAGGATTTTAAATTCAAAATGGGCCTGACCGAACCGTCCGGTTTCGGGACTACAAACAGGGTTGAGTAATACCCCATCCCCTGCTGCAGCAGGGGGACTTTGACCACCACTTGCTGAAGACACAATTTTTGAATCGCATTTAACACTATCTCCCTTTCTGGGGGAGAAGCCGGTAGGACCGATTTGAAAAACCGGCGAGGAGGCACCTCTTCGAATTCCAGCTTGTAACCCTGGGAAACAATTTCTATTGCCTAGGGATCCACCTGTGATTGAACCCAGACGTGGCTGAAAAGTCGAAGACGTGCCCCCACTGGGGCGGGCTCCCTCAGCGGAGCCCCAGCGTCATGCAGTGGATTTTGTAGAGGCCAGGGAGGACTTCTGCTCCTGGGAACTAGCTGTGGTTGGCAGCTTTATCCCCTTGCCCTTACCTCTGGCAAGAAAAGAAGATCCCCGCACTTTTTTGGGTTTATGCGACCGAAAGGACTGCATCTGATGTGTTGCTTTCTTAGGCTGTGAGGAAACATAAGGCAAAAAAGATGATTTACCTGCCGTAGCCGTGGAAACCAGGTCCTTGTGACCTTCCCCAAACAATTCCTCACCCTTGTAAGGTAAAACCTCCATATGCCTCTTCGAGTCGGCATCGCCCGTCCATTGGGGGTAATTCCAAGTTGATCGCAGCAGGAAATTTTTTAGCAGTTGGGCAAAACCATGTGCACTGCAGGGGAGGCAGATATAACATATGCAGAGTGAGTTAGATTTGGGTGGGTTATTTTGTTTCTGTGCAAGGTAAATACTGGCTGCTTTATTTTTACACTGCAATTTATATTGCAGATTGAACACACCACACCCAAATCTAACTCTCTTTGCACGTTATATCTGCCACCCTGCAGTGCACATGGTTTTGCCCAACTGCTAACCAAGATCCTGCTGCTATCAACTCAGAATTACCCCCATTGTCGGGTCCATAGGGCTCGTCTAGCCGAAATCGCCATAGCGCTGGCTCTGGAACCCAGTAGGCCAATGTCTCTCTGAGCATCTCTCATATACAGGACAGCATCTTTGATATGACCCAGGGTCAATAAAATGTTCTCCTTATCCAGCGTATCTATATCAGCAGATAAGGTATCTGTCCATGGAACCCAGTAGGCCAACGTCTCTCTGAGCATCTCTCATATATAGGACAGCATCCTTAATATGACCGAAGGTCAATAAAACGGTATCCTTATCCAGTGTATCAATTTCAGCAGACAAGGTATCTGTCCACGCTGCTACAGCGCTACAAACCCAAGCCGACGCTATCGCCGGTCTGAGTAAGGTACCAGTATGTGTGTAAATAGACTTCAAGGTAGTCTCCTGCCTGCGATCAGCAGGATCCTTGAGCGTTGCCGTATCTTGAGATGGCAGCGCTACCTTCTTGGATAAGCGAGTCAACGCTTTATCCACTCTCGGTGAGGATTCCAACCGTATCCTGTCCTTAGTCGGGAACGGATACGCCATAAGAATCCTTTTGGGAATCTGTAGCTTCTTGTCTGGAGATTCCCAAGCCTTTTCAAATAATTTGTTCAGCTCGTGAGATGGGGGAAAGGTTACGTCAGGTTTCTTTTCCTTATACATGCGCACCCTCGTGTCAGGGACAGAGGGGTCATCTGTGATATGTAACACCTCTTTTATAGCAATGATCATATAATGAATACTTTTAGCCAATTTTGGCTGCAACTTTGCATCATCGTAGTCGACACTGGAGTCCGAATCCGTGTCGGTATCAGTGTCTACTATTATGGGATAGTGGGCGCTTTTGAGACCCAGAAGGTCCCTGCGGCATAGTGAAAGGCAGGGTTTGACTCCCTGTACACTCCCTGGACTCAGCTTTGTCCAACCTTTTGTGCAATAAATTCACATTTGCATTTAAAACATTCCACATATCCAGCCAGTCAGGTGTCGGCGTTGCCGACGGAGACACCACACTCATTTGCTCCACCTCCTCCCTAGAAGAGCCTTCCGCTTCAGACATGCCGACACATGCGTACCGACACACCACACACACAGGGAATTCTCTATCTGGAGACAGTTCCCCCACAAGGCCCTTTGGAGAGACAGAGAGAGAGTATGCCAGCAAACACCCAGCGCTAATTACCCAGGGAAAAAAGAAAATTACCCAGATAGCGCTTTTAATATATATATATATATATATATATATATATATAACACTGCATCAAATTATGTGCCCCCCCACCCCCTCCTCTTTCAAACCCTCTGTCACCATGTTCAGCAGGGGAGAGTCCGAGGAGCCAGCTTCTCAGCGGTGTGCTGTGGAGAAAATGGCGCTGGTGAGTGCTGAGAATCAAGCTCCGCCCCTTCAGCGGCGGGCTTCGGTCCTGCTTGATCTATTTAAAAAAACTGGCGGGGGATCTCTGATATATCACGTAGAGCCCATATATGCCCTGATTTTGCCAGCCAGAGGTTTAATTGCTGCCCAGGGCGCCCCCCCTGCGCCCTGCACCCTTACAGTGCCTGCCGTGTGTGTGATGTGCGGGAGCAATGGCGCTGCGCGTTACCTCAGTGAAGATCCGAAGTCTTCTGCCGCCTCTGAAGTCTTCTTTCTTCTCATACTCACCCGGCTTCTATCTTCCGGCTCTGTGAGGAGGACGGCGGCGCGGCTCCGGGACGAACAGCTAGGAGAGACCTGCGTTCCAACTCCCTCTGGAGCTAATGGTGTCTAGTAGCCTAAGAAGCAGAGCCTAGCAGTTAAGTAAGTCTGCTTCTCTCCCCTCAGTCCCTTGATGCAGGGAGTCTGTTGCCAGCAGGCTCCCTGAAAATAAAAAACCTAACAAATATACTTTCTTTCAGGAAACTCAGGAGAGCTCCCTGTAATGCACCCAGTCTCCTCTGGGCACAGTATCAAACTGAGGTCTGGAGGAGGGGCATAGAGGGAGGAGCCAGTGCACACCCATATCTAAAGTTCTTTTTAGTGCCCATGTCTCCTGCGGAGCCCGTCTATCCCCATGGTCCTTACGGAGTCCCCAGCATCCTCTAGGACGTAAGAGAAATAACCATTATTAGAATATCAATAGAAAACTGTACTGGAACTAACCTCTCCTTGGGTCATTAACTTAGTTCCTGTTTGCATGCCTTGTATTAGGTTCCACCAGTTTTACTCTTTTTCACAGATTAACTTCCATTATAAACTATTAATTGCATGTGTATACTTTACAACTTGTCTACGCATTAGATAATACCTCTGCACTTGTGTGTTATTTCACTGCTTCCACCTTTCTATTTCACTGGCTGTTTTAACACAGTGGAAGCAGCACCCCTTCGGGCTTTGACCCTGGCAGTGGACGCAGCACCCCTTCTACAGCGAGCACTGTTGGCACTATAGATCCCGGTGAGCTGAAAGCAGCCTCTAGAATTGCACCTAACATTCCCTTGGAAATGGAGCTCCCTGGTGTGAAGATTGTCCACGCTCAGTTCAATACACCGATGCAACTATACTCTGATGACAATATTATCGAAAGCCTACAGGGGCAGGTTTCCACCATATTAGGGGAAAAGCCACAAATGAGGTACTAAGTCTACTTTATTTGTAAGGGAGTATATTACTGTTGTTTATTTCTAAATCACCAACATATAATTGGTTTATAATACTCCTGCAAATACTGCCAGTCTCATACATTATAAAGTCAGGTTACATCAGGGCTATCTTTTTGTATGGGCTCAATGGGAAGTTGTCCAGGGCCCCCAAGAGCTGATAGCTGAGGGTCCCCTTTTTCTAGGGGTACCACGTTTTTGTTGAACCGGAGATATCCGACTTCAAAGCAGTGGTCCCAATCCGAGCCTGTTAATTGCTCTTCTCAGACAGATATCTCGGGTTCTGTCTGACTGAAGAGTTTTTCTGAGGATATACTCCAAAAGCTGGGACTCTGCCCTTTTGGTGGACACTGGCAGCTTGTCTCTACTATGCCCAGAACCAGAGATATCAGCCTTCCAGCAGCTGGTCCCTGCTCCAGCTCCACATGCCTGGGATGCAGTTTTATATTTTCGTCAGTGGATCTTTCTGGCTCCTGTACTCTGATCCTCAAGTCCCCAGTACCTCCTGGAACGTGGGACTCTCGAGTTTTTATCTCATTGAAAGTTAAGTAAACTATTCCCAGGAACTGGAGATATCTGCAGTCAAGCAAGCTGCCCCCCACCCCACCGGAAAGTTATGAATATTAAGCCTACTCCACTATCCCACTATCCTCCCCTCCTCTGCATATTAAACACCCCCTACCACCCTCATGTACCGGGGCCCCTTCATTCAGCCTAATGTACCCCATCTTCCACCATCTGTGCAGTAAAGGAGTAATTAGCAGAAATTATTGCTCCAGGTCCTACATGTTGAAAGGAATACAGAACACCACCTACCACCCGTGGGACATCAAAGCTGCCCCTGATAGCACCCATCACCCCTACAGCTGGATAATGGGTAGGGGTTCCAGTGCATTGCTTTGTCCAGGGGCCTACACTGCTGTTAAGATGGCCCTGGGTTAGATGTTAGTCTAACCTAATTTCAAAAGAAGTCAACAGGCCAGTGTAATTCTAACTTGATAACACTGACACACAGTTCACAGCAAAATACAAATGTATTGTATTATAAACATATAATATAGAGCAGTGGTTCTCAAACTTGGTCCTCAGGACCCCACACGGTTCACATTTTCCATGTCACCCAGTAGCTGCACTGTGTATCACCAACTGTCACATTTTAAAAATCTACAGGTGACCTGCAAAACATGGACCGTGTGGGGTCCTGAGGACTGAGGGGCAGATTTATTAAGCTCGGTGAAGTGATAAAGTGGAAGGTGATAAAGGACCAGCCAATCAGATCTCAACTGCCATGTCACAGGCTGGGTTTGAAAAATGACAGTTAGGAGCTGACTGGCTGGTCCTTTATCACCTTCCACTTTATCACTTCACAGAGCTTAATAAATCTGCCCCTGAGTTTGAGAACCTGTGATATAGAGTATAACCAGAATGCTCTCAGACAATATACAATATGTAGTATACAAAATTTTGGAGAAATGGTTTAAATAACTGTATACAATAACTAAGCAAAAAAGGGTAAATGACTAAAAGGGCAGAAATGGCAGGCGGCAAACTACTTAGTCAAAGAACAGAGGTCAATACACAAGAGCAGAACAATTCAACCGCATCAACTTTTAAACCATCATAACCAAAGGAGAGACAGTTTGAAAAGAAATGTGGAATGAGAATTATTAGAGCAGTTATAACAGCAATGCATTATCACTATTAACTTTTATTTTTATGGCACCATAAAGTGTCTGCAGCAGACTACAGTATAAACCTAGTATCAGAGCATAAATACAATACACAATTGGAGAATATGGCACAAGTACATAGCATTAGTACCAAACATTAAAATAACCCCATGATGACAGGGGCAAAGTTAGGGCAACTCGCTGAATACATACAGTGGCAAATCGTAGGTGGGAATTATTCAGTATTCAGTGGTTGCATAGATGAGCATATAGTCAGTAGGATAGCAGGAGACAAAGGAGCAGAGCACTGGTGACATGGAGTGTGCCACAGAAGAACAAGAGGGAGGGCCCTCTCTGTAAGAGCATACATACTAGGGGGAACATGTGAAGGGTGAACTGGAAAGATACATGGTAGTAGAGTAGTGGAAAAGAGTATTGAGTCATAAGGAGAGTTGTAAGCTTAGATAATGATGAGCATTATGGTCATTAGGCAACCGCTAGGACTCAGCAGTAACAAGCTCATTCAGGAACTGCCGCGTTATAACTGACAAAAACAGCTACACTATCCTGTGTCTCTAATGTCCCTCACAGATTCATAGATATGGTGCTGCAGAAGAGCCTGCTGTGAGGCTGAAACCTGACAATTGGGCTGTCCTAGTAATAATTACATAGTGGGCCTAATTCAGACCTGATCGTAGTGTAGATGTGCTAAACTCAGCACATCTACGATCAGTCTTCAGAAATGCGGGGGATGCCAAGCGGGGGGGCATCCGACCCGACACCCCCCCGAAAACGCACAGCAGCGATCTGGTCTGAATAAGCCCCAGTGTGACAGAATTGGTTACAACTGGGTTGACTAAGAACAGATTTAAAAGCCAATTGTGGACCAGAAAAATCTGTTATTTAACTGCGCATGTAAATCATAGATAACTTGCACTTGAGGCCCCTATGCTTGCTGATGCAGATTGGGAGTGTGTAAGTTATGTACAACTGGCGAACACATGTAAATGTAGCATGCTACGAGAAGACGTGGCCTGTTGCAGCTTACACAGGTCTGACCATTAGCACTTATTCTTACTTGTTAAAACAAAAATGTGTACCCCCACCCTAAAGTAAGTAAAGAGCACCAGTGCTACTGTCCTACCAGGATGTAATAATTAGGTCGACAAGAACAACCCTGACATTCATAATATCAACACCACAATTTCAAGTCATGTCTACTTTGTGAAATAACGACAAGCAAATTGTCAACATTCTCAGAATGTCAACGTATGAAATGCCGACATTTACGGAATTTGAATATTAGGGTTAGGCTGCAGGAGGATTAGGGATAGGGACTAGTGGTAGGGTTACAGGGTAGGGTAGGGAAGAGGGACCGGACAGGTATACTAAATGGGACGCCACTCTCTCAGATGACTCAGCTGGTACTGATAGTCACATGACTGCTGGGACCCGTAAGATGTTGCTGGAGCCATTGGGAGCAGACAAATCACCACTGGGACATCAGGAACAATATGTCGACATTCTAGCATGTTGACATTTCATCAGTGTCTACAGGATGAATGTTGTCATGGTCAGTGCCGACATTGTGACCAGGCTGACATGGTCAATGTCCACATCACGGATGTCAACATCTCATAACACACCTAACCCTGACAGGGTACTGTTAAAGCAGGAGAACACAGCGCAAAAACAGCAGCCAACATCAGGCTATGCCAGGCTGGGCTGTTCCTACTGTAAGGAGGAGGCCCACAGCATGGTGTCATGGTTTCAGCAATACTGTGGGTTACTATAAACCAGGCTCACAGTGTGCAGTCTTATGAGTCTGCATACTAAATGCTATAAATAAGGGTATACTTTGTCTGCATGCTGCTACAAAATAGATTTAAATAGACTAATAGATGAACACTTTGCAACTCCTTGAATTAATTTAGATATTTATCTGTTAGGGAGTGATTCAAGGGTGACAGCGTGTATGTGAATAATTTACCAATATGTTTAATTAACAATACAATGCAATACTTCTTTTTGGATGGAAATGCTTGTTAAGAACGTTAAGAACAATACACAAGTTGTTTTTATTTTGTTTTAAACTTTTTCATACTTTAACATCCATGTGGACTACTATTGGGAATAGTAACCTGTGCCAAGCGCAGTGGTAGCGGTACGAGGCACCTTGCCCGAAGCTAGCTCGCCATGCGAGCAGATGCGGTACACTAATGGGGCTTGCTTGTGGCAGAAAAGTGACAAAACACCCCCAAAAAATTGTCTACCCTTTGTGTCGACCAGTTCCATGTCGACCTTTTGAGCCTAGCATACTTTCCATGTGTCTACCTAATCTATGTCGACCTTTTGATCATGTCGACCTAATACATGTTTACCATTAGTAGTAGACCTATTGACTGCAGACCTTTTTAGCGTAGATCTAACAATCCACACCCCATTTATCTAGTGATCCTACTTTCTACTTAATTTGTACAGATGGGTCCACGGTTACCTTGACTAGTTTTCTGCACCTAGGCACAACATGACTTATTAGCATAAACCCTTCATCTATTGTTCTCAGCTGCAATACAATAGAGAACAATACAGCAGGGGATTAAGTCATTACAGCAGGTGATTAAGTACAACTGGCCAGTCTCAGTTAATCCTATTAAAGGTCAAGATAAACGTGAACCCATCTGTATATTTAGAAAAAAAAATGGGCCTGCCGTTGCTTGGTGCTCTGGTAAAGAAAGGAGGTTTGGGGGAAGGGGGAGTTTGGGGTGTTTATAGATGTTTGTGTTAAGAGGTTGTTAGTGGAAGGGGGGGGTGCTGAAAAGGGGAGAGTGGTACACAGTATGGTACACAGCAACACAGCAATAACGAACGCCTCAAGCAACATTATGCATGAGAAAAATGGAAATGTACTTAAAAATAAGAATTTACTTACCGATAATTCTATTTCTCGTAGTCCGTAGTGGATGCTGGGGACTCCGTAAGGACCATGGGGAATAGCGGCTCCGCAGGAGACTGGGCACAAAAATAAAGCTTTAGAACTACCTGGTGTGCACTGGCTCCTCCACCTATGACCCTCCTCCAAGCCTCAGTTAGGATACTGTGCCCGGACGAGCGTACACAATAAGGAAGGATTTTGAATCCCGGGTAAGACTCATACCAGCCACACCAATCACACCATATAACTTGTGATCTAAACCCAGTTAACAGCATGATAACAGAGGAGCCTCTAGAAAAGATGGCTCACTACAGCAATAACCCGATTTTTTGGTAACAATAACTATGTACCAGTATTGCAGACAATCCGCACTTGGGATGGGCGCCCAGCATCCACTACGGACTATGAGAAATAGAATTATCGGTAAGTAAATTCTTATTTTCTCTGACGTCCTAGTGGATGCTGGGGACTCCGTAAGGACCATGGGGATTATACCAAAGCTCCCAAACGGGCGGGAGAGTGCGGATGACTCTGCAGCACCAAATGAGAGAACTCCAGGTCCTCCTCAGCCAGGGTATCAAATTTGAAGAATTTTACAAACGTATTTGCTCCTGACCAAGTAGCTGCTCGGCAAAGTTGTAAAGCCGAGACCCCTTGGGCAGCCGCCCAAGATGAGCCCACCTTCCTTGTGGAATGGGCTTTTACAGATTTTGGCTGTGGCAGGCCTGCCACAGAATGTGCAAGCTGAATTGTACTACAAATCCAACGAGCAATAGTCTGCTTAGAAGCAGGAGCACCCAGCTTGTTGGGTGCATACAGAATAAACAACGAGTCAGATTTTCTGACTCCAGCCGTCCTGGAAACCTATATTTCCAGGGCCCTGACAACGTCTAGCAACTTGGAGTCCTCCAAGTCCCTAGTAGCCGCAGGCACCACAATAGGTTGATTCAGGTGAAACGCTGAAAACCACCTTAGGGAGAAACTGAGGACAAGTCCTCAATTCCGCCCTGTCCGAATGGAAAATCAGATGCGGGCTTTTACAGGATAAAGCCGCCAATTCTGACACGCACCTGGCCCAGGCCAGGGCCAACAGCATGACCACTTTCCATGTGAGATATTTTAACTCCACATATTTAAGTGGTTCAAACCAATGTGACTTTTGGAACCCAAAAACTACATTTAGATCCCAAGGTGCCACTGGAGGCACAAAAGGAGGCTGTATATACAGTACCCCTTTCACAAACGTCTGAACTTCAGGGACTGAAGCTAGATCTTTTTGGAAGAAAATTGACAGGGCCGAAATCTGAACCTTAATGGACCCCCATTTCAGGCCCATAGACACTCCTGTTTGCAGGAAATGTAGGAATCGACCTAGTTGTAAATTCCTCCGTCGGGGCCTTACTGGCCTCGCACCGCGCAACATATTTTCGCCAAATGCGGTGATAATGTTTTGCGGTTATATCTTTCCTGGCTTTGATCAGGATAGGAATGACTTCATCCGGAATGCCTTTCTCCTTCAGGATCCGGCGTTCAACCGCCATGCCGTCAAACGCAGCCGCGGTAAGTCTTGGAACAGACAGGGTCCTTGCTGGAGCAGGTCCCTTCTTAGAGGTAGAGGCCACGGATCCTCCGTGAGCATCTCTTGAAGTTCCGGTTACCAAGTCCTTCTTGGTCAATCCGGAGCCACGAATATAGTGCTTACTCCTCTCCATCTTATAATTCTCAGTACCTTGGGTATGAGAGGCAGAGGAGGGAACACATACACTGACTGGTACACCCACTGTGTTACCAGAGCGTCTACAGCTATTGCCTGAGGGTCCCTTGACCTGGCGCAATACTTGTCGAGTTTTATAAACATGTGGAAGACTTCTGGGTGAAGTCCCCACTCTCCCGGGTGGGGGTCGTGTCTGCTGAGGAAGTCTGCTTCCCAGTTGTCCACTCCCGGAATGAATACTGCTGACAGTGCTATCACATGATTTTCCGCCCAGCGAAGAATCCTTGCAGCTTCTGCCTTGCCCTCCTGCTTCTTGTGTCACCCTGTCTGTTTACGTGGGTGACTGCCGTGATGTTGTCCGAATGGATCAACTCCGGTTGACCTTGAAGCAGAGGTCATGCTGAGCTTAGAGCATTGTAAATGGCCCTTAGCTTCAGGATATTTATGTGAAGTGATGTCTCCAGGCTTGACCATAAGCTCTGGAAATTCCTTCCCTGTGTAACTGCTCCCCAGCCTCGCAGGCTGGCATCCGTGGTCACCAGGACCCAGTCCTGAATGTCGAATCTGCGGCCCTCTAGAAGATGAGCACTCTGCAACCACCACAGGAGAGACACCCTTGTGCTTGGTGACAGGGTTATCCGCTGATGCATCTGAAGATGCGACCCGGACCATTTGTCCAGCAGGTCCCACTGGAAAGTTCTTGCGTGGAATCTGCCGAATGGGATTGCTTCGTAGGAAGCCACCATTTTTCCCAGAACCCTTTCATTGATGTACTGAGACTTGGCTCGGTTATAGGAGGTTCCCGACTAGCTCGGATAACTCCCTGACTTTCTCCTCCGGGAGAAACCCCTTTTTCTGGACTGTGTCCAGGATCATCCCTAGGAACAGAAGACGAGTCGTCGGAATCAGCTGCGATCTTGGAATATTGAGAATCCAATCGTGCTGCCGCAACACTACCTGAGATAGTGCTACACCGACCTCCAACTGTTCCCTGGATCTTACCCTTATCAGGGAATCGTCCAAGTAAGGGATAACTAAAATTCCCTTCCTTCGAAAGAGTATCATCATTTCGGCCATTACCTTGGTAAAGACCCGGGGTGCCGTGGACCATCCATACGGCAGCGTCTGAAACTGATAGTGACAGTTCTGTACCACAAACCTGAGGTACCCTTGGTGAGAAGGGTAAATTGGGACATGAAGGTAAGCATCCTTGATGTCCCGAGACATCATGTAGTCCCCTTCTTCCAGGTTCGTAATCACTGCTCTGAGTGACTCAATCTTGAATTTGAACCTCCGTATGTAAGTGTTCAAGATTTTAGATTTAGAATCGGTCTCACCGAGCCGTCCGGCTTCGGTACCACAACAGTGTGGAATAATACCCCGTTCCCTGTTGCAGGAGGGGTACCTTGATTATCACCTGCTGGGAATACAGCTTGTGAATGGCTTCCAAAACTGCCTCCCTGTCAGAGGGAGACATCGGTAAAGCCGACTTTAGGAAACGGCGAGGGGGAGACGTCTCGAATTCCAATTTGTACCCCTGAGATATCACCTGAAGGATCCAGGGGTCTAATTGCGAGTGAGCCCACTGCGCGCTGAAATTCATTGAGACGGCCCCCACCGTGCCTGATTCTGCTTGTAAAGCCCCAGCGTCATACTGAGGGCTTGGCAGAGGCGGGAGAGGGCTTCTGTTCCTGGGAACTGGCTGATTTCTGCAGCCTTTTTCCTCTCCCTCTATCACGGGGCAGAAATGAGGAACCTTTTGCCCGCTTGCCCACGAAAGGACTGCGCCTGATAATACGGCGTCTTCTTATGTTGAGAGGCGACCTGGGGTACAAACGTGGATTTCCCAGCTGTTGCCGTGGCCACCAGGTCTGAAAGACCGACCCCAAATAACTCCTCCCCTTTATAAGGCAATACTTCCAAATGCCGTTTGGAATCCGCATCACCTGACCACTGTCGTGTCCATAACCCTCTACTGGCAGAAATGGACAACGCACTTAGACTTGATGCCAGTCGGCAAATATTCCGCTGTGCATCACGCATATATAGAAATGCATCCTTTAAAATGCTCTATAGGCAATAATATACTGTCCCTATCTAGGGTATCAATATTTTCAGTCAGGGAATCCGACCACGCCAACCCAGCCCTGCACATCCAGGCTGAGGCGATTGCTGGTCGCAGTATAACACCAGTATGTGTGTAAATACATTTTAGGATACCCTCCTGCTTTCTATCAGCAGGATCCTTAAGGGCGGCCATCTCAGGAGAGGGTAGAACCCTTGTTCTTACAAGCGTGTGAGCGCTTTATCCACCCTAGGGGGTGTTTCCCAACGCACCCTAACCTCTGGCGGGAAAGGATATAATGCCAATAACATTTTAGAAATTATCAGTTGTTATCGGGGGAAACCCACGCATCATCACACACCTCATTTAATTTCTCAGATTCAGGAAAACTACAGGTAGTTTTTCCTCACCGAACATAATACCCCTTTTTGGTGGTACTCGTATTATCAGAAATGTGTAAAACATTTTTCATTGCCTCAATCATGTAACGTGTGGCCCTACTGGAAGTCACATTTGTCTCTTCACCGTCGACACTGGAGTCAGTATCCGTGTCGGCGTCTATATCTGCCATCTGAGGTAACGGGCGCTTTAGAGCCCCTGACGGCCTATGAGACGTCTGGACAGGCACAAGCTGAGTAGCCGGCTGTCTCATGTCAACCACTGTCTTTTATACAGAGCTGACACTGTCACGTAATTCCTTCCAACAGTTCATCCACTCAGGTGTCGACCCCCTAGGGGGTGACATCACTATTACAGGCAATCTGCTCCGTCTCCACATCATTTTTCTCCTCATACATGTCGACACAAACGTACCGACACACAGCACACACACAGGGAATGCTCTGATAGAGGACAGGACCCCACTAGCCCTTTGGGGAGACAGAGGGAGAGTTTGCCAGCACACACCAGAGCGCTATATATATACAGGGATAACCTTATATAAGTGTTTTTCCCCTTATAGCTGCTGTATTTTTAATACTGCGCATAATTAGTGCCCCCCTCTCTTTTTTAACCCTTTCTGTAGTGTAGTGACTGCAGGGGAGAGCCAGGGAGCTTCCCTCCAACGGAGCTGTGAGGGAAAATGGCGCCAGTGTGCTGAGGAGATAGGCTCCGCCCCCTTCTCGGCGGCCTTATCTCCCGTTTTTCTGTGTATTCTGGCAGGGGTTAAATTCATCCATATAGCCCAGGAGCTATATGTGATGCATTTTTTGCCATCCAAGGTGTTTTTATTGCGTCTCAGGGCGCCCTCCCCCAGCGCCCTGCACCCTCAGTGACCGGAGTGTGAAGTGTGCTGAGAGCAATGGCGCACAGCTGCAGTGCTGTGCGCTACCTTGTTGAAGACAGGACGTCTTCTGCCGCCGATTTTCCGGACCTCTCCTGTCTTCTGGCTCTGTAAGGGGGCCGGCGGCGCGGCTCTGGGACCTATCCATGGCTGGGCCTGTGATCGGTCCCTCTGGAGCTAATGTCCAGTAGCCTAAGAAGCCCAATCCACTCTGCACGCAGGTGAGTTCGCTTCTTCTCCCCTTAGTCCCTCGATGCAGTAAGCCTGTTGACAGCAGGTCTCAGTGAACATAAAAAACCTAAAACTAAACTTTTCACTAAGCAGCTCAGGAGAGCCACCTCGTGTGCACCCTTCTCGTTCGGGCACAAAAATCTAACTGAGGCTTGGAGGAGGGTCATAGGGGGAGGAGCCAGTGCACACCAGGTAGTTCTAAAGCTTTATTTTTGTGCCCAGTCTCCTGCGGAGCCGCTATTCCCCATGGTCCTTACGGAGTCCCCAGCATCCACTAGGACGTCAGAGAAATAATGTTTTTGTCTCCTATTTTCTAGTGATCCAATACCAACGTCTGTGCCTCAGTCAGATGTGTACAGGCTCCTTCATGATGACACAGAACATGAAAATAAACCGAGGCAGTCTGGCTCATTCAAGGTGCTACAGGATATGGTTGATGATGACTCTGGTAAGTAGGCCTATATACATTTTTCAAAGCAATAGGGAAATATATTATCATAGGTAATCTAAAATACTATATTGTACACGTAAAAAGTTGTTGTTATTATTATAGACATGTCAGCGGTACTGCAAAATATAGGTGTAATTTGAGCAAAAATGTGCGTAGATTGTTAGTAAATACTGAAGTGTGATATATGTACTTCTTGTAGACCGCCCTGTAGGCACAAGAAGTGTTAGAGCTCCAGTCTCTAAGCCCAATGCAGGAGCAGCAGCTGTGCAGAAGGTCCCCCTATGTGACAGATGTGGGAATGGAATAGTGTAAGTATGGTGCTGGCTCACAGGAATTTCTAAGTTGCTAAACTGATAACATGCATAGTGCACTTGGCTGAAAGCAAAATTATGTGGTGGCATGTAGCTTCAATGAAGCTCATGGGTTGAATAGGATAATGGTTAAAAACATTTAATAATTATTACATATTTCCCACCTGTTGCAGCCCACGAACATAGGATTTTAATTACCTACTGGTAAATCCTTTTCTCGTAGTCCGTAGAGGATACTGGGGATCAGTTTAGTACCTTGGGGTATAGATGGGTCCACTAGGAGCCATGGGCACTTGAAGAATTTGATAGTGTGGGCTGGCTCCTCCTTCTACGCCCCTCCTACCAGACTCAGTCTAGGAAAATGTGCCCGAGGAGACGGACATACTTTGAGAGAAGGATAGATAAATATAGTGGTGAGATTCCGAACCAGCATACACAAACAGAGGAAAGCCATGCTAACCCAAATTTAAACAGGAACAGCAACAGCTGAACCAACAATACTTAACCAAGTAACAGTGCAGGAAGAACGAAGCACCGGGCGGGCGCCCAGTATCCTCTACGGACTACGAGAAAAGGATTTACCGGTAATTAAAATCTTATTTTCTCTTACGTCCTAGAGGATACTGGAGTTCCATTTAGTACCATGGGGATGTACCAAAGCTCCCAAACCAGGTGGGAGAGTGCTGAGGTTCATGCAGAACTGATTGATCAAACTGAGGGTCCACAGAGGTGATAATGCTGATTTATCTTCAGGAATGAAAGCTATACCTTAAACACACCTTAAATACACTTTACCATGGAGCCGCTGCGGCCGCTATACTTAATACACACTCTACGTACTTTGTACGCTGTTAGTGTACAGAGTCCCGTGCTGTGTACGGACTTTGCGTACAAACGCCGTGCTGACGGTACAAAGTACTCACAGCGCGTACACACCCAGAGATACACTGTAAACCCTTAACAGCTATGCAATGCAATGATAATACACTTTAAACCTTAGCAGGGCAATAAAGACATGACACCAGATTGTAATTAAACCGCTGGGTTCCGACACCACAGCCTATTATTGCTGAAAGGGGGTTACAATACAAAACAATACAATATAACAGAGTAAATGGCTACAGTCAATGTTACATACGTGAGTGGATTCGCCGCGCTACCCAGTCTGGTCCTCCGTCATCTGATAGATAACGTTGTGAGTCTTGTGTCTGACCAGGCCTGCAGCAGGCTCTCTTTATACAATTCATCCAAAACTTAACACAATGGATACTGTAATCTCTTTGTCCATTGGACACAGGGATGGTCATTTACAGTACAGGAGAGGTCATAGGTCGGTTTGAATAGGTGGGCGATGTCTGTTCCAACTGCTCTTGTGGGTGGTCTCCTCTGGATTCCCGCCGCATACATAATGTACAGTAAATACAGTTTATATCTATATTCTGCTCCTGCACATAACTATCCGCAGGAACATGCAATCTTCCTCAAACCAACACCGGAATGTTACCCTTAAAATACCCTACAGCTGGATACCAAACACCACCTTATAACCTTGTTCTGTCCCCTCCTATTCTGTAAAGGTGAATCCCTTTGTTCTGTTACCATTTAAACTGCTGTTACTTTCTGATGTGGTGCAGGGAGACTATGTGTACATTGTGCACTATTTGGATTAAATATGTAATGTGTTTTGATAGCCTTCCATGCGTTCACAAACTCTACCGTAAATACTCATACCACGCGATAATGCGCAGGACCGCGGGAGCGACCATACGCAAATTGCGGATATGCGCACGCACAGCAGAACAAGTACACGCGCGGAGGCCATCTGTGTGTAGTTTGTACGTGATGTGTGTACTGCAATATTTTTCGACTTTGACAGTCCACCCTTTGGCAGTCACCAATAACTGCCACTATCTAATCAATAAACAGAAAAATATCTACACAATATCTACAGAAGTTTGGATGGTCGGGGGAGAGTTGTAGGTGAGAAATGTATGACCTAGTGGGATAGTAGAATGCATGTATGTATGAATCCATGTCTGAGGGGCATGTATCATTGTGCCGTATATGTTCTAAATAAGCTTCGAGGTATTGCGAAGTATACATTAAATCCTTCTCATCCCGTATCAAGGGTCTGTAAATGGGCCAACAAACACTACCGAGCTCTTTTCGGCTTCTTGTTAAAACAAATGGGGTGCACATTTAGTTGATGATACATGGAGGGGGAAACATAAGTGAGTGCTAGTATATGTGGATATCACCTGTCGACTATGTGTGCTATTAACGGAAGGTTGCAGAGATGAAGATAAGACATATAAGTAAAATACATTCACATAAACATTTTGGGTAGGGCTGATGTCTTTTTCCGGATGGATGTATCTGGGCAGAGGGGGAGACAAAAGAAAAACGGGTGAAAGATACAGGCCATGAAATTCATTTGCAATCCTTATCATAACACTGTCTCTATGGATGGGTCATAAATTAAATCTGCTGCTGTAACAGCGCCCTCGCTCCTTAGACTCATCAACTTTGTGCCGTGCTTGCGCCGCGTCAGAATTCGAACACACCTAAATATCAAACCAATAATTATGACGACTGCCAGGATACAAAGGAGAAACTTCCCTACACTCATAATAACATTTTGAGCCCACTCTCCTAAACCTGAGAACCAATTTCGTGGGTTCAACCATGAGACCCAGCCGGTCAGTTCATTACTCAGTCGCCAAGGTAAGGTTGTGTTTCCTCCTGAACTCCCACTTCAACTGCAAGATATCGTCCATCTTTTGATCGATGATCTCCGTTGGGTCGTCAGTACTGTTGGTAATATACGTACAGCACTTCACACCATATTGGGTTGCCAGTGTAACACAGTACCCACCCGTCACGGCTGTAATATAATTTAGGACCATCCTGTGCTGAATCAGTTCCTTCTTGTAAGCTTGAAACTCCCTTCCCGTATACCTGAAGGTGTCGTCATACATCTCAGTGATATTATCTATCAAGTTCGCTAGCACATGGATATACCTATAATTTATAATTCCTCTGGCAGTACGGGTGATGTCTAATGCGAGAAGGAATTGAATCCCGGTGGATTAGTGGATCAAATCAGAGGCTGCGTGCTCTGTCCTATCTATGAGGTGTCTCTTGATGATGTGTTCATAGTGAGTATGAGTATAAGGAGCCTGAGCACTGCGGTGAACGTCTTTCATCTTATCATGGGTTATGGTCATGACCTCTGGTAGTACTCTCCCAATATAACACAATCCCTCTGAGCTCGGGGCAAGCCACTTGTACGCCTTCCTCCCACATATGAAATAGGCATCATCTGGGAGAACATAGGGGACAAAATATGACATCACCATATTACAAACTTTCCAAGTAAAGAAACCTATCCATAGTTCTCCCATCTGCTCAGTACAAGTATCGGGCTGGATGATATGGGCACAATACCCTGGCGATACTTTTCCAACCCACATGGTCTTGTTTCCACGAGTATACCTATACCGAAAATACCTCCCCCTGTTGGCTATTTGGCGTACAAGTTCAGAGTCTATGGGTATCCTATCAGCTCTGTGTGAAAAGGTCATTGTCTGTATATTCCACGTCACTTCCCAAGTTCCCGGTTTTCGGTAATTGGAAATATTGAAACACAATAAGGATCTGTCTACATGATACTGGTGGAGCTTCAAACCAGGGGGCCTAGAAATATTGAATTTCTTGTCCACAGGTCTCCCGGCCCGTAATTCGAGTACCTCATCTATTGCTAAAGGGTATGGTACTAATCCTGACTTGCTCTGACCTTGAGGTACCTGTGAGCACACCCAGCATTCTGTCTGGTTTAAGACCTTACCCACTAGTGAGTGGTAATCACTCAACGGATGACGGTCCATGTCGATATTAAGGTTGGACTGACATCTCTGGATGCACCCATCCTCAACTATTTTCTCACAATTCCTACAAATACAATATTCATCAGACAATAACCCCTCACAGTGCCTCCGAGCTCCCTGACTACCAGAGCGCTTACTGATGCCAGCCTTTACCAAAATGATGCGCTGATCCTGAGATCCTACAAATTCATACTTGCCATCAGAACCCATTCCAGATCCCTGCTCGACCTCTCTGGGACCCTCACAAAAACAAACTGTCCTTATCAAAACCAGAATTACTAATAGAACCCGAAACGCAGTCTCTTGTGATCGATCCATTTCGTTAGGGGAAAGGAGGAAAATAAGAAGGAGAAAAGAAAGGAAAAATGCAGGGGGAGGTGAAAAAAAGAAAGTGGTACGACAACCGTTCTAGCTCTTGTTACTCTCTGTGCTCAGATGCCCTTCAACAGTCCTGCCTCTCAACTTTCCCGGAACAGACACTCCAGTGATACGAGATTCTCTACACTCTGCTTTTTGTCACAAGTTCTCTCCGGGTCAGCGACCTTCTTGCAGTGGGACGAGTGGATCCAAGTCTCTCTTTCGGCGACTTTCAATGCTGTTGTGCTGGTTAACAAGACTTGATATGGTCCTTCCCACCTGTCAATGAGGCAACCTGAGCGTAAGAAATTTCAAATCATCACATAATTCCCAGGTTCAATGTCATGACAATTACTGTTCGGTAGGTCAGGAATCACCAGCTTTAAATTTCTTTGTTGATTTCTCAGCTGCTGGCTCATCCCAACCCACAGTCACTTCATTATTACATTTCAAAACATCCTGGGGGTCTATCATTACATGAGGTTGTCGACCAAAAAGAATTTCAAAGGGTGATAGGTTAAGGGGAGACCTGGGAGTGGTTCTGATGCTGTACAACACTAGTGGCAAAGCTTCTGGCCACGACAATCCAGTTTCCACCATTAATTTGCTCAGCTTGTTCTTAATAGTGCTATTCACTCTCTCCACCTTTGCACTCACCTGTGGACGGTACGTAGTATGCAGCTTGCTATTAATTCCCATCAGCTTGCACATGACCTGAAAGACTTCACCTGTAAAATGGGTACCCCTATCACTTTCAATTATTTTAGGGATACCATATCTACACACAAATTCCTGCACAATTTTCTTTGCAGTGAACGTAGCAGTATTTGTGGCAGCAGGGAACGCTTCTACCCAGTTAGAAAATACGTCAATACAAACTAACAAATATTTTAAATTCCTACAGGGTGGTAACTGTATGAAATCGATTTGTATTACCTGAAAAGGTCCGTCTGTTGGAGGGATATGGGATGGCTCTGTTGGTATTGACTTTCCAATATTCTTCCTCAAGCAAGTAAAACATGTCATTGCTCTCTTACCTGCATGAGAAGAGAATCCTGGCGCACACCAGTAGGCTCTCACCAGCTTACACATACCCTCTTTACCCAGATGAGTCAGACCGTGTGCCGCCTCAGCTAAGCTTGGAAGATATGCTGTGGGGGCCACTGGCTTACCTTGTCCATCTGTCCACAGTCCCGAGGATTCCTGGCCATATCCCTTTGACCTCCAGACTGCCTTTTCCTGTAATGAATACAAATCTTGCATTTCAATTAATTGTTGTGTGTTGATCGTGTTAAATGTCATCAGTGGTGTGATGTTCGTTTGTATAGGGGTGCTGGCTGCTGATTTAGCAGCTTCGTCTGCCCGGCTGTTACCAAGTGAAATTGGGTCTTGGTTGTATGTGCTTTGCACTTGATAACAGCCACTCTGTCTGGTTCCTGTATCGCTGTTAGAAGTCTTTTTATGTGGGACGCATGCGCTACAGGTGTGCCAGCTGCTGTCATAAAATTTCTGAGGCGCCATAGGGCCCCGAAATCATGCACCACTCCAAAGGCATACCTAGAATCTGTGTATATATTAGCTGACTTACCCTTGGCCAATTCACACGCTCTGGTTAGGGCGACCAACTCAGCAACTTGTGCTGAGTGCGGTGGGCCCATGGGTTTAGCTTCTATGATACCTCTGTCGTCTACAACTGCATATCCAGTACACAGGTCCCCCGAGTCCATTTGTCTGTGGCAACTACCATCAGTGTAGAAGGTAAAGTCTACCCCTTCCAGTGGGCTGTCACTGATGTCAGGTCTCGCGGTGAAAGTCTGATTCAGGTATTCCATACACTCATGCGTATCAGTGTCTACACTAAATCCTCCTTCACCATCATTCTCATCCTCCACCCTTTGTGCCTGTCCAGGCACACTTGGCAAGTAAGTTGCAGAATTTAGTGAGCTGCATCTCTTAATGGTGATGTTTACAGGGGCCATCAGTGATAATTCCTACTTTGAAATCCGAGCAGATGAGACATGTCTGGTTTGGGCGGAGTTCAGTAAGGCTGATACTGCATGAGGTGTATGGATGGTCAGGTTGTGTCCTAACACTACGTCCTCGCTTTTATTTACTAGCAAAGCTATCGCTGCAACACTTCGCAAGCATGTGGGGAGAGACCGCGCTACAGTGTCCAACTGTGCACTGTAGTAAGCTACCGGCCTGCTGGCATCACCATGTCTCTGGGTTAAAACTCCTGCTGCGCACCCTGCACTTTCTGTACCGAATAATTCAAAGGGCTTCACATAATCTGGCATACCTAATGCAGGTGCCTGTGATAGGCACTGTTTGAGTCTCTCAAAGGCCAGTTCGGACTCATCTGTGTGCGAGACCCGTTCTGGTTTGTTTGAAGAAACCTTTTCTTGCAAAGGTAAAGCCAGTATAGAGAACCCTGGAATCCAATTTCGGCAGTACCCACACATTCCAAGGAAAGTGCGGATCTGTTGCTGCGTTTGTGGAAGAGTCATGTCGCGAATCGCCTGTATTCTATCAGCGGTGAGGTGTCTAAGTCCTTGAGTCAAGCAATGTCCCAAATATTTTACCCTGGTCTGGCACAACTGCAACTTATCCTTTGAAACCTTGTGTCCCGTTTGGGAAAGATGAAACAGAAGCTGTTTCGTGTCTTTCAAGGGCGATTCGAGTGAGTCAGAACACAACAATAAGTCATCGACATACTGTGTTAGCACTGATCCACTCTCAGGTTGAAAGGATTGTAAATAGTCATGCAAAGCCTGGGAGAAAATACTCGGGCTGTCAATGAAACCTTGGGGGAGACGAGTCTAGGTGTACTGTACTCCGCTGTATGTAAAAGCAAAAAGATATTGGCTGTCAGGGTGCAGAGGGACAGAAAAGAAGGCAGAACAGAGGTCGATGACAGTGAAGAATTTTGCAGTAGAGGGAATTTGCATGAGGATGACAGCTGGATTGGGCACTACGGGGAATTGGCTCTCAACTATCTTGTTTATCCCCCTTAGATCCTGCACTAGCCTGTAATCCCTCCCCCCCACTCTTTTTCACAGGGAAGATGGGACTATTGGCAGTGCTGGACGTCCTGACTAGGATGCCCTGTTGTAGCAACCGCTCTATGACGGGGTACACTCCTAATTCTACCTCTGGCTTCAGAGGATACTGAGGGATTTTTGGAGCTATCCTACCATCTTTTACTTGCACTGCTACTGGAGCTACATTCGCCATCAATCCAGTGTCTTGTCCATCTTTGGTCCAAAGGGAACCCGGTATTTGTGAGATAATTTCCTCTACCTTTGATGGACACTTGTCTATAACAGTAGAATGTGACATTAGCCTTTGAGGGGTGTCTAGTATATCTTGTACTTCTTGAGCGTGGTTCCCAGGTATATCCAAGAAGACACCCTCAGGAGTACAGTATATGACACACCGCATTTTACATAATAAATCTCTCCCGAGTAGATTAGTCGGAGCCGATGCAGCCAACAGGAAAGAATGTTTGGTTTGCAAGGGCCCTATCGTAATCTCTGCAGGTCTACTCAAAGGGTATTGTTGCACAGTTCCTGTTACTCCCATTGCCGAAATTGTTTTACCCATGGTTTTTATACCTACTGTCGAATTTAACACTGACCTGGCCGCCCCTGTGTCTACAAGAAAAGGTAATGGTACACCAGCTACATCAACCGTGACCTCAGGTTCACTTCCAAGGCTAGCAATTAACTTCACTGGCTGCAGACTATAGGTGTGGCCCAACCCCTATTGTGTGGTGAGACCCTCCCACAGCGCATTGGCAGCTACAATTTGTGAGGAGGGTAGCTGTGAGTTTTCGGAGGCCTGCCAGTCTCTCCTTGGTGGGTACCTCCTTGTTTCTCCTGCATGTAGCTCATAACCTCTCCTATATGGTTCCTGATCCCAATTATGTGAATTGTAGTGAGGTCCGTATTCTGGTCTAGGGGGTCGGTTTACGTTATGTGTACCTTTATTCCTACAATCCTGGGCAAAATGTCCTTCCTTTTTACAAGCGTAGCATACTCTAGGTCTTTTCCAATCAACAGGGGTCTGGGTTTTCGGCTGATGGGGTTTTGCCGTAAGGGCCTGTATACTTAGCGTCATCAGCTTTTCCCCCTGTGACTCCCTGTGCTTACTGATGTTCCTATCATGCTCGACAGCGGACTCTCTCAATGCAGCCACCGAGATACCTCTCCAGTTTGGTAGAGAGGTCTGTACCCTTGTTCTCAGTGCCTCCTTCAACCCGTCCATTAATACTGAAACAGCTACCTCCCTGTGATGTACATTGTCTCTAATGTCCTCGATCCCAGTGTATCTAGCCATTTCCTGCAGTGCTCGATGGAAATATTCGGATGCCGTTTCACCTTCCTTTTGTCTTATGGAAAAGATTTTATTCCATTTGACAACAGTAGGGAAATATACTCCTAATTGCAGATTGATTTGCCGTACATTCTCCTGATTGTATTCATCAGTGAGAGGTACTTCTGCGTCTAACTTACAATCGGTTATGAATTTCGCGGGGTCAATATTTGAAGGTAAACATACCCGTAGCACTGTTCGCCAATCTTTGTTCGTGGGTTCGTTGACGTTACCTAACTCTTTAATGAACCTCTGGCATGCGACTAGATCTTTTCTGGGATCGGGAAATTCTGACATAATTGACCTTAACTCTGCCCGGGACCAAGGACAATGCATGGCAATGTTCCTGATGGCAGTGACTCCCTGAGCGTCAGTCTTCCCATTGGGGACTGCTATCACCCTGACAGGATTTAACTCAATTACATCATTCTGGTTTGATTCTACAATGTGAGGTGCCATTGTCTCTGCATAATGTATGGTACCGTACTTACCTGTGGACACGACCTCACTTATCCCTCCGCTAGGGGGCCTGACTACTGCTCTTGTTGGTTGGACCGTGCCCACCTGAGTGTCTTGTATGGTGGCTGCTAGAGAGAGTGCCGATATCGTGCTGGGCTCATCTTCCTGCTCGCAGTCCTGGGGAAAATTTAAAATGGGATACAACTGGCAAGGGTTAGCATTAGTACATTTATCAATTACTCTCCTATCCTGTACCAATGTACCATTGTCTGTAGCCACTTTCTCCTCCACAATATATGGTGGTGGTGGTGCGGTCGCCATTGCTTTCCTGCTAGGTTTGGAACCTGCTGCGCGAGCTAATTCCCTTTGCATATCCCCCTCCTGTTGCCATAAATTTAAACAATCTGTATGTTTAATCCTTTGTTTCTTGGATTTTATCAGACATATCCTTAACCTTAAGTTCTGTAATACCTCTGGTTCAAAGCTGCCCACCCTAGGGAATGGTACCCTATCATTGTTAGTCATACATACCCACTCATTGCATAAAACTTCTGTGTGTGAACCATATTTTTCACACATGATAAACCTTTTGGCCACAATTCTGCCTGAACCCTGTCTAAACGTCTCTTACTTGAGCAACTGGCTATAAAGTGACACAGTGCACATAACATGGCTCAAACAAACAATAACATGTATTAAAATGATGTATTGCACAGACCCTTAATTTGTAAACATTAGCATTGTAAACATTAAAGGACAGTCTTTGTGCAGGATTTTTTTATCAATGGTGAGACTTCTGACTCATACCGTTTTGGGTATGTGGTGTGTGCCTTGATGTTAAAAGGTGGGTTCCAGCCGGGCAGCCCAGCAACACACCACACACTTGACCCAATCGCAGATGGATGCAGCGAAAACACCGGTAGAGGTCCAAAGAAGATTGAAGGTCCCACTCCAGGCTGGAACCCACCTTTTAACATCAAGGCACACACCACATACCCAAAACGGTATGAGTCAGAAGTCTCACCATTGATAAAAAATCTTGCACAAAGACTCTCCTTTAATATTTACAATGCTAATGTTTACAAATTAAGGGTCTGTGCAATACATCATTTTAATACATGTTATTGTTTGAGCCATGTTATGTGCACTGTGTCACTTTATAACCATGGATGTCCAAAAATAAAACATTTGTCTTTTTTGTTATAAACTAGACTTTGTTTTATGATCATCATTGCTACCTCCTTGAGAAAAATAGCGCTCACCATAGATATCATCTTTTTCTTCAAATTCAATTTTTCGACACATATGGTGTATGCTAATTGATATTCTTAGTGTGCAGCAATTTTTCTCCTAGTGCGCAGTAGTCCATCTTACCCATCTTTTTCTTGAGCAACTGGCTCCCATATTTGTGGGTCTTTTCTAATAACTTTAAAAAAAATTCCCACAAACACCAAAATACTCAATATAAGTAGACGGTGGAAGTATCCCTGAGTGCCTTCCACTCGCTCTCGCCCACGCTGGCCAGTACAACTATACACTGTTGGTAGCGGATCGCAATGTACCCAACTTAGGGCTCCTATTAGACCTTACAACACCGTAATTTCTTTCGGTGGAAGTTCTGTTTGGAATATTTTCCTGAGAGAGGCAGCGAAAAATTCCTTTTCGGTATCTTTCAACTAGAATTGTTTGTAGGGTGAAAAACAGAGAAATTAGTTAACTATCCTTCACCCTTTCCAGTGAAGCCCACCAGGGACATTTCCCGACGTTATCAAAGAAAAACCCCTTTGTCTATACAATCACGTCTGCGTATGCTCTTCCACAGCGCATATGACACAATGGTATCACGTTGTGCTGTGCAGAACAAACGGACATGCGATGCAATAGCACAGCCTATAGATACTAGTTATCTATATGCCCTACAATTGCTGTAGACCACTTTAGCCTAGACCACTCCAAACCACTTTAGACCACTTCAGTTGTATGGGATCACTTCAGACCACTTCAGTTCCTAATAACGCAGGGTAGCGAACCCTACGCCACCGGGCCTCTACTAACCCAGTGTTACCACTTCAGACCACTTCAGTTCTTGGGTTCAGTATCCACTCAATCCTGCATTCGCTCACTCAAATACACTTTGTTTTTCTGTACAGAAAATTTGGATTCATTCAAGTTGGCAGCTTTACCCCCAGAGGCAATTTTTAAAAAAAAAATTATTTATACTAAATTTTGTTTTTATACTAAAAAAAATTCTTTTTTAGAAACCGGGTAGTTTTGTGCTATTGTAGCGTGGCTACTGTCCCACCTTTAAACTAAACGAACTATTGTGTAATTTTTACGTAGCGCCCGTACTCTTACGCAATTTGCGTAAACATGCGATCGTGCGTGTCTCTTACGCTGCGTGTGCAGTTCCGTACTGTGTCTGAGACATGTGTACAAAACCGTACGTCCGCAATAGCACAAATCATACAATTCTATAAATGTGAGCAATAAAACTACTATTGCCCACTAAACACAATCCACACTTGTTCCGTTTTAACCCTCTTACTACTGGGCCAGAACCGCGTTTTGTGATTTTACTCTTACTTCCTTAAATACTTATTTTATTTTTAACTATATAGCAACAAATGTCTCCGGTTTCACACAGGTCCAGATGAATCTAGCAATCTGAATGTTATGGCAACAATGTGAGAGAGTATGCAAAGTATGGGTGCCGTGTACGCTTTTGGCGCCAAAAAAATTCACAGATTTTAAATAGCTTTTTTTCCTGTTTACCTTACGAGTTCTACCAGCATCTCTACAAACCATACAGAGCAGACGCCATCTAATCAGCAATCAAGTAGGGTTTTCAGTGCATCCATCGACCAGGAAAAGGATACGTAGGATACTTTCTGTCCACCCTTTGTGGATAGATTAAGTCTGCTGTGACCTGTTAGGTAGTAAGTATGTGGAAAACCGGAGGAGCCCCCAATTGATAATGCTGATTTATCTTCAGGAATGAAAGCTATACCTTAAACACACCTTAAATACACTTTACCATGGAGCCGCTGCGGCCGCTATACTTAATACACACTCTACGTACTTTTTACGCTGTTAGGTAGAGGCAACGGATCTTCGAGGAGCATCTCAAGGAGGTCCGCGTAACAGGCCCTTTTTGGCCAGTCCGGAGCAATGAAAATTGCTTGAACCTTTTTCCTTTTTATTCTTTTCAGAACTCTTGGGATCAGAGAAGTGGAGGAAACACGTACACCATCTGATAGACCCATGGAGTCGTCAGAGCGTCCACCGCCACTGCCTGTAGGTCTCTTGACCTGGAACAATACCGCTTGAGCTTCTTGTTGAGATGAGAGGCCATCATGTTGATGTGTGGATATCCCCACCGACGATTCAAGCACCTGAACACCTCCGGGTGAAGGCCCCACTCCCCCGGGTGTAGGTCGTGTCTGCTGAGGAAGTCTGCTTCCCAGTTGTCTACTCCCAGAATGAAGCCCGCCGACAACGTCACAGTGTTTTTTTCTGCCCAGAGGAGAATTCTTGACACCTTTGACATTGCTGCTCTGCTTTTCGTTCCACCCTGTCAGTTTATGTACGTCACTGCTGTCACATTGTCCGACTGGACCTGAATAGCCCGATCCTGAAGGAGATAAGAGGCCTGCAGAAGGGCATTGTATATGGCCCTGAGTTCCAGAATGTTGATTGGAAGGGTGACTTCCTGACTCCTTGAAACTGCACCCCCTGATTGACTGCTCCCCAACCTCTGAGGCTCGCATCCGTGGTTAACAGGATCCAGTCCTGAATTCCGAACCTCCGACCCTCGATGAGCTGAGAAATCTGTAGCCACCACACAAGGGAGACCCTGGCTTTTGGCAACAGACGGATCGTCTGGTGCATGTGAAGATGCGATCCGGACCATTTGTCCAACAGATCGAGCTGGAAGGGTCTTGCGTGAAACCTTCCGTATTGAAGCACCTCGTAAGAGGCCACCATTTTCCCCAGAAGTCAAATGCACAGATGCACCGATATCCGGGTTCAGAACATCCCAAACCATCGATTGGATTCAACTGAAAATGCCTTTTCCAATGGAAGGAACACTTTCTGCGACTCCGTTTCCAGTATCATTCCCAGGAATGAGAGCCTCTGTGTTGGATCTATGTGAGATTTCGGAAAGTTCAGAATCCACCTGTGATCCTGGAGAAGTTTGGTTAAGAGACCAATGCTGTCCAGCAACCTCTCCCTGGACGGCGCCTTCATCAGAAGATCGTCCAGGTACGGAATTATGTTCACTCCCTGCTTGCGAAGGAGAAACATCATCTCCGCCATAACTTTGGTGAATACTCTCAGTGCCGTTGAGAGACCAGATGGCAGGGCCTGGAACTGGTAGTGACAGTCCTATAGTGCAAACCGTACATAATCCTGATGAGGCGGCCAGATCGGAATGTGAAGGTATGCATCCTTGATATACAGAGACACAAGGAATTCCCCTTCCTCCAGACCTGAGATCACCGCTCTCAGAGACTCCATCTTGAACTTGAACACTTTTAAGAACGGATTCAAGGACTTGAGGTTCAGAACACGTCGTACCGAACTGTCCGGTTTCGGTACTACAAACAAGTTGGAATAGTATCCCTTGTTGTGCAGATGAGGTGGAACTGGAACAATGACTTGAGTCTGTACCAGTTTTTGGATGGCCTGCTGTAAAGTTATACTTGCCTCTTGTGAAGCTGGTAAGCCTGATTTGAAGACTCTGTGAGGTGGGAGGTCTTGGAACTCCAGTCTGTAGCCCAGGGAAATAAGATCTATGACCCAGGGATCCTGGCACGAACTTGACCAGATGTGACTGAAGAATTTTAGTCGGGCTCCCACCTGACAGCCCTCCAGGCCTCGCGGTCCTCCGTCATGCTAAAGGCTTTGAGGAAGCAGAGCCTGAGCTCTGTTCCTGAGCACCTGCAGCTGCTGGTTTGCGTGGTTTACCTCTTGCACCTCTGGGAAATGTAGAACTGCCTCTGGATTTTCCCTTAAACTTGGCTGTCCGAAAGGACTGTAATTTTTAAGCTGAATAAGCTTTCCTGGCTGGGGAGCTACGGAAGGAAGATAAGTAGACTTACCCGCAGTAACTTTGGAGATCAATTTGTCTAGTTCGTCTCCAAACAAGACCTCTCCTATGAATGTCAGGCCTTCCATGCCTTTCCTGGAGTCCGCATCAGCAGTCCACTGGTGTAGCCACAGGCCACTGCGTGCTGACACTGCCATAGCGGTGGTGCATGCATTAAGCAAACCAATCTCTTTTATGGCCTCCATGATAAGGTTTGCAGAGTCCTGTATATGCTGCAGGAGTAAAACAACATCCCCCCTAGACAAGGAATGAATCTAACCCCTCAATTAGGCAATGTCTTTTGTGATCCACACACATGCACTAGTGGGTCTTTGGGCCACCCTGCAGCTGTGTACAATGATTTGAGCGTAGTCTCAATTTTACGATCAGCCGTATCTTTGAGGGAGGCTGCACCAGGGACAGGCAATATAATTTCATGTGACAGCCTAGAGACTAGGGAAGCCAATCACGGGCCATTTTTTCAATCCCGGGTACCGGGATTTGAAAAATGGGCAATCCCGGGATACCCGGGATTGGCTTTTAGATAGGTGCCCGCCCACTCGCCCCGCACATATAATTTACCATATACCGAGGGCGACGGGAGGGAGGGAATCATCCTTTGATCGCTGCTGGCGGCTCCTGACAGCGCAGCGTGATCTCTCACGCTGCGCTGGGGACCCAGAAGGAGGAAGCCGGCCAGCGTCTGAGCGTCCTGTGGACGCTCAACGCTGATCCCTCAATCCCCGGAATTGGAGCTTCCAATCCCGGGATTGAATCCCGGCCATTTTTGGGCCTAAATCCCGGGATCCCGCCGATCCTGATTCCGGGATTGGCCACCATACTAGAGACTGATGCATCCACTATTTGCGGATTTTCCCATTTTTTCCTATCCTCCAGAGGAAAAGGGAAAGATGAAAGCAACCTTTTAGGGATTTGAAATTTCTTATCTGGATTAACCCACGGTTCTTCAAACAGGGTATTCAATTCCTTTGATGCAGGAAAAGTGACTGAGGACTTTTTTTTTACATTAAAATAAGATTCCTCACACTCCTCTGACACCTTATCAGAAATTTGCAGAACATCTCTGATAGCCTCTAAAAGAGCCTCAATTCCCTGTGTCAGAGTAGAATCCCCCCTCCCCTCCAAATCCACCTCACCCTCCTCCATGTCTGACCCGTCAGCGTCAGACTGCAGGATATGGGCTAGAGATAGTCTTTGCGGACAAATGGGAGGGGATTGAGCCCCCAACCCCAGGATGACCCCCTGGTACCGTTGAGGTAAACCGTGCCCATCCGTACCCTCATGCCGCAATAATGTCCGGCGACCCGCTAGACGGGAGGCTGGCTTAGTACTCACCTCTCTTCTTTCTTCTGGCTATGTTAGGGGTGGTGGCGTGCTGCCGAAATGTACGCTCGCCGTGGTGGGGCTTGCAAATAGTTCCCTCAGGAGCTCAGTGTCCTGTCAGCGGGCAATGGGACTATTAACCCTTCAAGAGGTTGGGCCGTTCTCCCCCTAAGTCCCACAAACCAGGCAGGCTGGTGTCAACCAGCCCTGCCTGAATTAACAAACATATAAAATAAATGCAGAGAACTCTTCAGGAGCTTCCATAAGCGTGACCGGCTCCTCCGGGCACATTTACTGGACTGAGTCTGGTAGGAGGGGCATAGAGGGAGGAGCCAGCACACACTATCAAATTCTTAGTGTCCATGGCTCCTAGTGGACCCGTGTATTCCCCATGGTACTAAATGGAACCCCAGTATCCTCTAGGATGTAAGAGAAAAACCATGCACCCACAAAAGATCTTATAGTACACAAGAAGGTGCATATATATCCCAACTTTATAAGTATGCCTAGGCGGCTTCAGGAGGGGCACCAGAGCACGTGCCCCCATGTCATTTGGGAGTTTTCTTTTTCCCCCCATTTTTATTTAAGCAATGGCTGCTGGCTGTCAGTCACCTTGTCAGCCCTCCCCAGGGTCAGAACTAGCTGTAGTGCAGCAGGTGCATTGCCCCAGGGACAGCCGCTATTGAGGGATCTGCAGCTAGTGGCTACATGATGAATCAAACAAACTCATTAGTATGCTGCCGCACCGCTGCTCCGTGGGCCGTAATGAACAGGATGTGGTCCTACCAGAGGAAGAGGTGGAGTAAGGGTAGGGAGGCCTCCCCTCATCTCTCCCTGATTCCTCCTCTCTGACTCTTGTGTGGCTGGGATTGGCTGGCTGCCGAGGGGAAGGTGGTGCTGCCCGGATGTCAGGATCTCAGCAGGGAGGATAGAAGGAGCTGTTGTGAGTGCAGTTCCTGTGCGCTTGGTCTTCTCCCAGATTGAGCTAACCAAGCCAGCCATGCTGTTCTACTGTGAGCCCATCCTCCAAACCCAACAGTTAGTAAACGTATGTCTCTGCCTGCAGCCACCTAACAGCTGTCATATACTGACTCCCGATTCACCCACTTCCTCTCACTGTCACCCCTGCCTCTCCCTGGTACCCACTACCTATATCTGCCTCTACTATCACCCACTGCCTCTCACTGTCACCTGCCTCTCTCCGTCTCCCAGTGTCTCTCCCTGTCACCCCTCTGATTCTCCCTGTCCTGTCACCCTCTCCGTCACTTACTGCTTCTCCCTATCACCTTCTTCCTGTCACCCACTGCCTTTCCATCTACCACTATCCTTATCCGTCACCCTTACCCTGGCGTAACACACTGCCTTCCTCTGTCACCCATTCTCAGGCATCACCCACTGTATCTCGCTGTCACCCTCTGCTTCTCCCTGTAACCCACTGCCTCTCCATCTCCCACTAACTCACCCTGTCACCCTCTGCCTCTCCCCTGCGTCACTATCTTCCTATCACCCTCTCTCTGCTGTCACCCTCTGCCTCTCCAAGGCATCACCCTCTCCCCATCATATGTATACAACATTCCCTATGCGGCCATGCCTCTTGTGATGCCACACCCTTGTTGTAATGCTACACCCTCTTTTCCAGGAGTGCATCCCCCACCCCTACTCCTGTTATGATGATGCCCACCCCCCCTTTCATTTTGTTCTGGATCCATCCCTGTATGTTCTTTTGCTGCAAACATCAAGGCCACAGCATATCGTTCGAGTTATACACAATGTGACATTTCTGAAAGTAACTGTACTGTATAAACTTTAATAACAAGCATATACAATTCCAATCCTTATATAAGAAGTAATAACAAGGATATAAGGTGCAATTCCGATGTACATCCATTTAATCAAATGTCTAATTTCTTGTACTACTGAAAATAGGGGCACTGTGGTGAAGGCTCGGGACAAGTTCCGTCACCCTGAATGCTTTGTGTGCGCAGACTGCAACTTGAATCTGAAACAGAAAGGTTACTTCTTTGTGGAGGGACAGCTGTATTGTGAAGCCCATGCGAGAGCACGCACGAGACCGCCAGAGGGATATGATGCTGTCACTGTCTATCCAAAGGCTTAAATGCAGGCAACATTAAACATAAGACTGAAAGATTTCATAAATGACAAAAGGGCTTTACATAGATACAATGGCTTTTAGGGAGCATAACATTGAAAGATTAATCAGCAATTTAAAAACTGAAATTAATTCACTGACACTTCCTAAAGCAATTAAGGTTTGAAAACGAATGGGATTTTTTAAAGCTTACAGTATATCAAATTATCTGGCAACATTCAGCAAGTGCTTTTATAAAACGTTTTTTTTTCCCCACAGATTAAAGCTTCAATTACTGTACATTTTTTATGGCACGTAAAACCACGGCACAATCACAACTAGAAAGATAATTTTGTGTAGTACACATGCAGAATGTGATTCTCACAATCCCAGCCTACTCTGAGAAGTTTTCGCTAAATAGGGGAATGTTAGTTACAAAAGAAAAATGAGACACTGAAGCTTAGTTATGAACACCAATGCGCAAATTGCTACCACCTAGATTTTTGTAAATGCAATTTATAATTACTCAGAGTAAAGGGGGATGTTTTTGTAAGTGCACAGTAACGCATAGCAACTAGTCATATTTCTAATATATAATTTTCTAATAATAATCTGTTTATCATCTTTGTCCATAAATGTCATTTAAAAAAACTATAATTTACATTATCTTCTACGTCATATGCCAACACTTCAGCATATATCTTGCATTTCAATTGGTTTATCAATGACAAAGTTGCTTGTAGAGCATACTGCCTTATAATGCACTGTATTTCTTCTCTGGTATTAGTTCCACAGTCCACTTGTATCCATTAACCAAACAGCTGGAAATATCTAAATGTTGACATATTTACTGCAATCTGCATTTTTCAGTTTAATAATAATTCTGCACAATGATAACAATAGCTGCATTTTAGCATGACTCATAGTACATGATACAGAGCCTTTAGACTACAGTCTACTCCATGCTTGAAAGTTTCTGCTGCTTTGTTAAGCTTTCAAACGTGAAGACTGATACATGACATGTAATTATAGTGTTATAGACTTTTTAGTTACACAGCAGGTAATATTGAATGTGTCTTATTTTGTTACATAATTAAAAATAAAATATTTAAATAAAGTATCGACTAAGTTGTATGTGTGTGCATGATCATTTGGTGCCTTGGAGAAAAGATAGAGAATACAGCAAGATCAGTAATTGTAAATATAAATGTCCATATATATCATATGTATGTGGCCCCATATTTAGAAGATGCTTTTAAGTTTAGAAAGGCATTATTAAGAATGTATGAAAGTTTTCTGGAGTCGTAATTTGGAGCACCATGACCAACATGTGCTAAGAACACTGTACTAATGGCTTAAAGGTGCATACACAAGGTGAGATTCGGGCTAACCCCGATTCTCACTATGCGACAGGGGCTAGGTCGGCATCGCAAGCACATAATGAGTGTGCTTGCGATACTGACTATGTGCGATTTTGGCTAAGAGTCAGTTTTGACTATCTTTTCTACGAGATAGTCAAAACTGACTTGCCTGCACAGTCTATCTAGGGTTGCGAAGCCGACTGCGCGGGACCGCGCACCTTGCGATCTGCACTAACTTTTCTTACGATTTTGACTATATCGTCAAAATCGTAAGAAAATATCTCAGTGTGTACACACCATGGGGGTCATTCCGAGTTGATCATTAGCTGCCGTTGTTCGCAGGCTAAAAATCGGCATTTCTGCGCATGCGTATGCACCGCAATGCGCACACGTGACGTACGGGTACAAAGGCCTTTGTGGTTTTGCACAGGTTCTAGCGACGTTTTCATTCGCACTGGCGGCCGCAAGAAGATTGACAAGAAAGGGGCGTTTCTGGGTGTCAACTGACCGTTTTCAGGGAGTGCTTAGAAAAACGCAGGCATGCCAGGGAAAACGCAGGCGTGGTGTGTGACGTCAAAAGCCAACCCTCCAACGTTAGAATCAACGCACACGAAGAGTAAGTTCAGGGCTGGTCTTGTTTTGCACAAAATGTTTTTGCAGGCGCTCTGCAGCACAGGCATTCGCACTTCTGCAAAGCTAAAATACACTCCCCAGTGGGCGGCGACAATGCGTTTGCATGGCTGCTAAAACTGCTAGCGAGCGATCAACTCGGAATGATCACCCATAACTCATGTTTGTACGTAAATGCAATTGAAATTGCGATTCTCTAGGTTATGGAATTACTGATGTTAGCAAGTGAAGCTGCCACCCAGGAATGAAAAGAGACACCCACCGGACTCATTGCAAACTCAATCGCAGCTGCGTACACATTAGCAGAATAAACACAATTATGGAGAACACTGAAGATAAGGGTTGGTCTATGACTACGCAGACTGGTCACAGCAGTGGCAACTCAGATGCCATGTATTTGCATGTACAATCATGCAGCCATCAGAAGACACACGCCCTAAAAATGGCCATAACATGCCTGCGTTTTCCAAACCACTCCCCTTTAACTCCCCGTTACCACCTTCTAATGGCCACTTCCTGTCGATCACTCTGTGACAAAGTTCTCAGTGCGAGCGGGAGCACCCTTGCGCCAGCATACTGCAATCGCAACAGATGCGCAGTCTACCGATAATCTCTGTTGTGTGATAATTGCCCATTGCGTACAGACGTTAATTATGCCCAATGTACATATTGCTGTCCTTTTCCACACTTTCTCTGGCATTCATCTTCTCAATAAACTGATTACTCAGATCAGTCACAGAGGGGCTGATGCAGAGTTTAATGCAAGCCCGAATGCAAGAACCTAGCGCGTTTTTGCACTGCGCATGCTCAATGCCAAATGCACACATCAATGGGCAATTCAGAGTCATACACAGCTCAGTCACATCACCACTTGTGGAGTTAGTACATGGCTTAAATGTAGCAAAGACGGGTTGAGTGCTTGTTAACAGAATTCTGCATAGCCAGCAATTCTGTTGACAAGTACTCAACCCGTCTTTGCTACATTTAAGCCATGTACTAACTCCACAAGTGGCTATGCAGAATTCTGTGTGCACGAGGATACGTCTGTTTTCAGATGGATCTCTTTGCACTGATAATGATGTAAAACCATTTTATCACTAGTTTACCACTATTCACCAACACAGAAAAAGACACAATGCACACTTCATTCAAACTTTCTGTATGAGTAAAATGATTTGATGTTCTGTGTTTTTTTCCCTGGACAGTAGATTTCCAGTGTCTGAGGTACTATTCTGAAAGCCCTGTCCTTAGATGAATTGTAAATTACAATTCAAAGCTACACAACCCCCCTATCCCCAATGCCACCACCACCAAGCCACGTGCTTATCACCCACTTTCTGACAGCATTAATGTACGAAGGTGGTTCAATAAGTAAGGTGGCAAGACCTCTCATGTGTTTAATGTAATGTTCTCTTCATTTTCATTTACCACCACAGCGGAGCAGGTAGACCAAACAACTGGTTCCTAACTTCCTATACCACTGAAGGGGTGGTATTCATGTGACAACCGGTCAGCTGACCGACAGTCACATGACCTCCTCCACGAGCCCGATGGCTCACTTTCCCGATGGTCGGCATGCCGACCAACAGGGACTATTTCCACTCGTGGGTGTCCACCCATAGAGTGGAAATAGAACCCGTGGCGACCGCAGGTCGCCACCAAGCCCGCAGCGTGGCGAGCGCAGCGAGCCCGCAAGGCGCTTGCTGCACTCGCCCCTCCCCGCCGGGATCCCGGAGTCGGTATGCTGCCGGGATCCCGGCGTCGGTAAGCTGACCGGCGGTCAGGAGACCGCCGGTCAGCCAAACTACACCCCACTGAAGCGTAGATGCAGGAAGCATGCGACAGAGGAGAAGATCAGCCCTGGTATATTCCAGGAATACAGGCTGGTATTAGATATCTGGCATAATGGGTGGCAACATGTTAGCAGTGTATAAAAATGACTAATAACTTTTGCAGTTTTATATAACATTTATAGAGAGTTAGATTTGGGTGGGTTATATTGTTTCTGTGCAGGGTAAATACTGGCTGCTTTATTTTTACACTGCAATTTAGATTTCAGTTTGAACACACGACACCCAAATCTAACTCTCTGCATGTTATATCTGCCCCCCCCCTGCAGTGCACATGGTTTTGCCCATTAGAGGAAGATTTTGCTTTTGCAATCAACCTTGAATTAGGCCCTATGTGCTTTTAATATACAGAACATTAAACTACAGTATCTGCCACACCTGCATTGTACATAGGGGGTCATTCTGAGTTGATCGCATGCTGCAACTGTTTGCACCCCGTGCGATCAGATAGTCGCCACCTACGGGAGGGGAGGGGGGAATTTTAGCTGTGCAAGTGTGCAGTTTCTGAGTAGATCGGAACTTACTCAGCCACTGCGATCACTTCAGCCTGTCAGGTCCCGGAATTGGCATCAGACACTCGCCCTGCAAACGCCTGGACACGCCTGCGTATTCCTCTCCTCTCCCAGAAAACGGTCACTTGCCACCCTGGAACGCCTTCCTGCTGTCAGTCACCTTGCGATCGCCACTGCGATCGAAAACTTTGTTAGAACATTTGCTGGCTGGCGTTCCCCGTCACCGGGCAGTGACGTGCCCGGACCCGATAGCACGCCAGCAAAAAACTACAGTGTGTAATCGGGTCGGAATGACCCCCATGGTTTTGCCCATTAGAGGAAGATTTTGCTTTTGCAATCAACCTTGAATTAGGCCTATAGTCCGCAGTCTTACATTCTATCCGTATTCAAATACTGAATAAAAAGTGAAGTAGTATCACCATACTATAAACATGTGTTATTCAAACTTTTTGTGGGTGTTTTTAAACATATTTAAACATATTTCCCCAAATACATATACAGCTATTTTTAGAGCACAAATAAGGCAAGCAAGTTGTTTTCTGAGTAAGCACTATACAGTATAATAATGTTAGTACCACTGTACGGATTCCAAATATCTGCATGAAATTAGGGCCTAATTCAGACCTGATCGCTCCTATGCGAATTTGCAGAGGTTTGTGTCAGATAGTCGCTGCCCAGACAGAGTGAATACCCACCCGTGCAAGTCTGCGTATGCCGTGCGAAAAGCTTTGCAGATGCCGGTCAGCTGCAAATCCGTTCGCAACTCACTCACCATCTAATGTTTTTTCCAGTCTGTGCATAGCCCATGACCTACTCTTACAGTGCGATAGAAACAGGCTGTTCGGGGACGGAGCTGACGTCACACACCCTCCCTGAAAACGCTTGGGAACGCCTGCGTTTTTACTGACACTCCCAGAAAATGTATAATTAAGTGACGTGTGGTGGGGTGAGGCAGCTGAGGCAGAGCCTTTCCTGTCATACTAACGTTTGTGCCAGAGTTTTGACTGTATAAAGTATATGAAAAATGCAAAGAATTTTTTTGAAATATAATTTTTGCATTATTCTAATCATTTTTATAGCCAAAACTCTGGAGTAAAATGTCTATGGCAGTTGAGGCAGTGCTTTCCTGCCTATCTTTTCCACACATCTCTGATCAATACTCACCAAATTTCCCCCTAAACGTCCGCTTCCTGTCAATCAAATTGCGTACGCCTAGCGATCAAAAAAGATGCAGGTTTTTTCGCACTTTGGCCTCATGCCTGCACACTACGATCCGTACTCATGTGCAGTCGATTGCTGTTGTGCGAATTCGCAAGGCGGATGATTATCAATCAGGTCTGATATACCCCCTTAGTCAACAGAACCCAATCTATACAGCTGTTGTGAAAAAACACAGGGGTATATTCATAAAGTAGTGAAAAGTGTGGAGAAATGAGCCAGTGGAGAAGTTGCCCATGGCAACCAATCAGCTGCCCTATATAATTTTATAGTATGCAAATTATAAATGTTACTTCAATGTTGATTGGTTGCCATTGGCAATTTCTCCACTGGCCCACTTCTCCACACTTTTCACTGCTTCATGAATAGACTCCTGAGTCAGGAAGTGATTTAACTCCATTTCCTCAAATCATTTTCTGTAACAAGTAATCGCTTGCCATACAATGCTGCCCTCTTGTGATCCATTCAGAAAAGGCACATATACTATATTGTCATTTATTTCTACAGTGCCACCATATTATGCAGCATTTAGCAGAGAATATTACATTATTCACATTGGTCTCTGCCTAGTTAAGGGTCCCATACACTAGAACGGTAATGCCCGATTTTATCCGATTTCGGGCATGTATCGGATGAAATCGGGCATTTTGGAGGTGTTTCCGATCCAATACGCGTTCCCGTGAGCATCAGATCCTCCAGATTGACCGCGCTGTACTAGCGATCATGCCCGACCCCGCAGGCATGGCTGGGATCGCACAAGATACATCGTAAGCAAAAGGACAGCATACAATGTATCGTAGGTGATCCTACCCCCCGGGAGGCTGCCGGGGTGATCACCTGCGACATGACAGTCGGACATGTCGCATAAATGTATGGGGCCCTTTACAGTATAAATTCCGGACACAAACACAGACACTAGGGGCCATTATTGACAGAAGCCAAATAACCTACAGTACCATGATGGTTTTAGACTGAACAAAGTGAATCACCAGGAGAAATCCTAGGCAAACTCCCTACATACTGGTAGGAATCGAGGTAGCAATACCTGTGGCACAAGTGGAACATTATCCTAATAGGGACATACTCTGGGTCCAGCATTCAGTCTCTTGTGTGGCCTATATGAAGTTATGCCTGCACATGCCACTGCTCTTCTTATTCCTGTATGCTCGCAGTAGGGCTGCATTACTGGAGGACAATCCCAGGACAGCAGGAGGGAGTAGAGTGTAGCAGATGTTGTTGGACTATTTTTTTCCAGTAAACCACAGTGTTTCCACTTACAGTTTTTCCCCATTTACAGGGTAATGTAACCTTGCTCAGGAGTTTCAGCTTACCAGGCACAGGTGGCATTATGCCTGTTGCCTTGCTGTTTACACTGAAGTCTTGACAAAGGTTCTAAGGAACTGAAACGTTGACGACCACATGGGTTTGGATTTGACACTACATTTTTAATAATTTGTTGAAGCCTGGTGGGTGCTCTTCATTACCTACAGTGAAACATGTCTATATACAGTATGTACAGTATGAACTAGTAGATATATCTGCAGATCAATTGATCTGCAGATATATCTATGGACGGATCGGGCAGTGTGTTGAGCATACACTCAGGGCCGGTTCTTGCCCTTGCGGCGCCCCGGGCAAAAGTTAGGGGCGTGGCTTAACATGGGGGCGTGGTCAGTCACGCCCCCCATTTGTAGCGCCGCTGAAAAAAAAAAAAGTATACTTACTGTACCCCGCTCCTGTTTCCAGACCCCGCAGACCGGCGCCGCTCTTCTCCTCGGATCTATGGGAGAGACGTCAGTCATGACGTCTCTCCCATAGCACAGCATAAGCGCTAGAGGTCAATTATGACCCCTAGCGTCTATGCCACAATGCTGTGCGGTGCGCGATGACGTCAACGCGCACCGCACACCAAAGGTCCTCTCCATGAAGGGAAACTAGACGCTTAGCGTCTGATTCCCTTCAGAGCGGGGGAGGACCAGCGCCACGAAGGGAAACCAGACGCATAGCGTCTGGTTCCCTTCTCACAGCAGGAGGGGGGGCACAGCGGGGGACACTGCTGGGGCGCACACTGACAGTGGAGGATCTTGCCATGGTGCGGCGCCCTCCGGATGGCGCCGGCGCCCTCCGGAAGGCGGCGCCCCGGGCAAAAGTCCTGCTTGCCCGTGGCAAGATCCGCCACTGCATACACTGCCCGATCCGTCAGGGACTGACGTCATGAACTGGGCGGGCCCAGTTCAGCTGTCAATCACCGCCGGCCGCCGCAGCATGTGTACGGGCGGTCGGCCGACTGCCGTACACACACAGCGAAGCGCCAATATATCGGTAGATATATTGGCCGTCGGCTGTGCTGCGGGGCCGACGCGATACGTCTGTGAACGACAGAGTTCACAGACGTATCGGCCGCACACACTGGCCGACGGACCCGCGATATATCGGCCGTTCAAGAGAACGGACGATATATTGGCCAGTGTGTACGGGCCTTTAGAGAGCACCCTAGCAGTCGACCTGAATCATTGGATGTGAATGCAGAACCTTTATACAGCCCAAACACATTTCGGGCTAACTTCGCTAAAGGTCGGTTTGATTTTTGGGCGATTTTCTGTTGATTTTGCAATTCCAAGATTTACTAAAGTCAAAAACAATCGACCAAAAAAACAGACTTTAGATCAAGTTACAACATCAGACTAACAATCAATACTTTTTCATAGACATCTATAGAAACCGGAATTTTCTGTTGGTTTCAAAATAGACAGGAAAAACAACCAACAAATAGACTGACAGGTGTGCTTGACTTCTAAACCAGCTTCTATTGGCCAAAACTTCATTATCTGTACATCTGATTTCCCAGCCAAGAGTCACATTAGCATGAACTAAGGATAACATTTTATAGTCTCGCAGACATGCCAAATGTTCTGGGAGCCAGACGTAAGGCTGAGACCACCTAGGAATATTCTGCATCTCTACATCAATATTCATAAAACCTATCCCATGAATGTGCAGGTTTGTGACGCAAAACGAAAAATTGTGAGTGTGCTAACTGGCTATCGTGGTTCTTGTCATGATGTGTACATACTCAGTATGTCATCTCTCTATGCTAAGTTTGAAGCGATGGCTAATGCCTAATGCCCGAGGGATGGCTGCTGATAAGTGAAGTATATTATGTTTTAAATACGAACATTTAAAAATTATATATGTTAACCAGTGGCGGAATTGACCTATGGGCTGTAGGACGTCAATACCCTAGTAAAATCCGCCACTTCAGAGAGCTCAGCTGAGCCAGTTGCAGTCTGTGACTGGCAGTGACTTCCTCCACAGGACAGGCAGTCCCATTGGGAGGTGTTTCCTCCCTCTGGGACTGCCAGACCAGGCTGTGATTAGCAGAGAGTGTGCTTCCAGTATGAAGCCACTCCCTGCCTGATCGTCAGCCCCAGCAGTCTTCTATGGGCTGCAGCTTATGCAGTCTATAGAACTGGGGTTTTGCGCATGCGCAGATCCACTGCGCAAGTGTCGGAACCCGGCTGTCTCCTCATCTCCTTCTCCTCTCCGGGCATGGGTATCGGCAACCCGCTACCCAAAACAGGTAAAAGCCGCCGTTTATGTTAACTGTATGTGTTTTATGTCTATTCAGGGGATTCAGGCTATAGCTGTTGCTCCTGAAACTCCCTCTGAGGTGCTAATTGTCTGTTTGGGGCATTTTTCTAAAGCTCTGTGATATAAAAATAACATGTGGTAGGTTTTGGCCAATAGGAAAGCAGTGTCTGATTTCAGGTCGGTTTTATTTGAAAACCAACGAACTTTAGAACTGCAAAATCGACCAACATCGACGCGATTTTCACATGACACTTTAAATCAACGGACAGTTAATGAGTGATTTAGACTCACAAACATAGCATCAATGTTGATTAATTTTAAATTGATCTCAAATCGACCGTTAGTAAATTTAGCCCCTTGTTTCCCTTAAATTGCAATTCTTAAGGAATTTGAAAAAATCTCTACATTTTCTGCTTTTTTTACTTAATAAGTCAGTTGGTGTATACCTGACAAAGGGATGCACCCATCTATCTTGTGCAATAAACATTCCACGGAAATGAGCTGGCAATGAGATCACCTTCAGATGAATCCTCATACATCATTGCTGCAGTCGCTCCAAACAGCCCCTCTCTGCTCTTGTGAGACTCTACTAGCATTGGGCATTTTTTTGCCAAAATTGCACCTGAGTCTTAACCCAATGCAGCTAGGGCGCACAAGGAGACTGTGCTGATTAATTATACATGTGACACTTGTATACCTGTGTGCAACGGAGTCTCTGAATCTGTATATGAAGTGCTACAATGTAGCAGCCGCAGCTTTTTTCCAATACAAGTACCATTGTGTTTCGTATACAAACTCTGTCACACACAATATCCAAGTGTCACATATCAAATTAATCAGTAGTCTCCTAGTGCGTCCTAGTCACATCACGTTGTGACTAAGACGCATCTTCAGCAAAACAAGACACCCAATGCAGCAGAGTTGCCCGGGACATGGTGGTACACTTGCACCAGGTATCTCACGCCACGTATTGAGGCTACATATATGAGGACACATCTGTATATCCAGCTCCTCCCAAAAATATTCTGAATCTCTAAGTTTTTAGTATCACCAAGGCTTAATGCTATTATAAAAGAGCATGTGAGAAGCAGCCATCATCATCTGAGCATGTGAGAAGCAGCCTTCATCATCTGAGCATGTGAGAAGCAGCCATCATCATCTGAGCATGTGAGAAGCAGCCTTCATCATCTGAGCATGTGAGAAGCAGCCATCATCATCTGAGCATGTGAGAAGCAGCCTTCATCATCTGAGCATGTGAGAAGCAGCCTTCGTCATCTGAGCATGTGAGAAGCAGCCATCATCATCTGAGCATGTGAGAAGCAGCCTTCATCATCTGAGCATGTGAGAAGCAGCCTTCATCATCTGAGCATCTGAGAAGCAGCCATCATAATCTGAGCATATGAGAAGCAGCCTTCATCATCTGAGCATGAGAAGCAGCCTTCATCATCTGAGCATGTGAGAAGCAGCCATCATCATCTGATCATGTGAGAAGCAGCCTTAATCATCTGAGCATGTGAGAAGCAGCCTTCATCATCTGAGCATGTGAGAAGCAGCCTTCATCATCTGAGCATGTGAGAAGCAGCCTTCATCATCTGAGCAGCAGCCATCATCATCTGAGCATGTGAGAAGCAGCCTTCATCATCTGAGCATGTGAGAAGCATCCTTCATCATCTGAGCATGTGAGAAGCAGCCTTCATCATCTGAGCATGTGAGAAGCAGCCTTCATCATCTGAGCATGTGAGAAGCAGCCTTTCAAATTTTTTTACTCCCATCTAAGCTGCACAGCTTAGGGTATGGGTCGTTGGGTCGACACAACTTAGGTCGACAGTCATTAGGTCGACCACTATTGGTCGACATGAATTAGGTCAGCAGGAACACTAGGTCGATGTGGTCATTAGGTTGACAGGTCAAAAGGTCGACACATTAGGTTTTTTTGGTGTAGTTTTCTTCGTAAAGTGACGGGGAACCCCAAATAGTGCACCGTGTCCCCTCACATGGCTCACTTTGCTTGCCATGCTTCGGGCAAGGTGCGCTCGGCATAGGTTACTATTCCCAATCGTAGTCCACGTGG